>NW_007727798.1:114257-146231 GCF_000696425.1 Galeopterus variegatus
AAAAAAAAAAAAAAAAAAAAAAAAAAAAAAAAATAGAAAAAACAGGTTGTTGTTCACTTTCCTGGGGTCAACCTGCACTTCTCCTGCTGAGGTGCCGAGTAGATAAATTCCATTCTTAGCACCTACATTCTGCACCTTTGGTTTGAAATTCCTTCTACAAAGAACGCCACGGCTTTGCGGGGATACACTGTTCTCTCCTGTACATGGACATCAGAGCTCAAAGCTCTTTAGCTTTTGGGTGCCAGGATTTACATGAAGGACACTATTGGCATCCCTGGTTATGAGGCCTTTGGACTTGGACTGAGCCATGCTACAGGCATCCAGTTTATAGATGTTCTATTGTGGGACTGCTCTTCACAATCATGCCCTGAGGCAGCAGCACCAATCCAGCAGCCCCCATGGGATCCAGGCCAGGTGAGATCCCACCCCTGAGATGCCCGAACCCCCCCAGGTCTCAAGGCGGCAACAGGCAGGCAAGTGTCAGCAACACTCTCAGCCACTGCTGCAGACACCAGGTGGAATGAGTAAACCATGAAAGCCTCTGCCACAATGACTAAACAGCAACAGAGAGATACGAGAAATATGAAAAACCAGGAAAGTACAGCACCACCAAAGGAATATAGTAACAATCAACTACTAGATCCTATAAAACAAGAAGTCCTTGAAATGACTCACAAGGAATTTTTGAGCAACAATTCTAAGGAAACTAAATGAGATACAAGAAGACTCAGTTAGACAACACAATGAAATAAGAAAAAGTATACAGGATCTAAAAGAGGAAATGTACAAAGAAATTAATGCCAAGAAAAAGAATGTAACGGAGCTTGTGGAGCTAAAGCATTCATTCAATGAAATAAAAAACACAACAGAGAGCTTAACCAGCAGGCTAGAACAAGCAGAAGAGAGAATTTCTGACCTTGAAGGTGGCCTGTTTGAAATAACACAGGGGGACAAAAAAAAAGAGAGAAAAGAATTTTAAAAATTGAAGAAAATCAAAGAGAAATAACAGGCAACCTTAAGTACTCAAATATCCAAGTCATGGTTATACCAGAAGGGGAGGAAAAAGGAAATGGCATTGAAAATATATTCAGTGAGGGCCGACCCCGTGGCGCACTCAGGAGAGTGCGGCGCTGGGAGCGCAGCGGTGCTCCCACCGCAGGTTCGGATCCTATATGGGGATGGCCGGTGCGCTCACTGGCTGAGCACGGTGCGGGCGACACCACACCAAGGGTTGCGATCCCCTTACCGGTTATGAAAAAAGACAAATATATATATATTCAGTGAAATAATAGCAGAAAATTTCCCAGGTATAGGGAGAGATACAGATCTTCAGATTCAGGAGGCTCAAAGATCCCCAAATATATTGTATTAGTCTGTTTTGTGTTGCTATAACAGAAATACCTGAGTCTGGGTAATTTATAAAGAACAGAAGCTTATTTGGCTTATGATTCTAGGACAACTGCATCTGGCATGGGCCTCAGTCTGCTTCTACTTGTGGTGGAAAGAGGCAGGCAGCTGGCAGGTACAAGCAGATCACATGGCAAGAGAAAGCAAGGGCAGGGAGGTGCCGGGGTCTTTTAAATAACCAGCTTTCATGGGAACTAGTAAAGCTAGAACTTACTCATTAATCCCCCCATCTAGGGGCCGAGCCCGTGACACACTCGGGAGAGTGCGGTGCTGGGAGCGCAGCAGCGCTCCCACCGTGGGTTCGGATCCTATATAGGGATGGCCGGTGCGATGTGCTCACTGGCTGAGCACGGTGTGGCCAGTCACAAAAAGGACAAAAAAAAAAATCCCCCCATCTAGGGAGAGCATTAATCCATTCATGAGGGATCCTACCCCATGACTCAATCAGTTTCCAACACTGCCACATTCAGGATCAAATTTCCACATGAGTTGTGGAGGGGACAACTCATCCAAACTCTATCACATATTCAACCTGAAAAGGTCCTCTCCAAGATATAGTCAAACTGGCAAAACTCAATGACAAAGAGAGAATCTTAAAAGCTCGAAGAGAGGAACATCATCACCTATAAGGTGAGCCCCTATCAGACTAACATTAGACTTTTCATCAGAAATACGAAAATCCAGAAGAGAATGGGATGATGTATTCAAAACATTAAAAGACAAAAATTTCCAGCCTAGGATACTTTACCCAGCAAGGCTATCCCTCTGAAAGGGAGGACAAATGATATATTTCCCAGACAACCAAAAACTGTGTGAGTTCATTACCACATGACCAGACTTACAAAAAATTCTCAAGGGAGTACTAGATCTGGTGCCTGAAAAACAACAATCACTACCATGAATACTCAAGAAAGAACAAAACCCACTGGTAAAATAAAAATGCTAACAACAAAGAGAAAAAATGTTTATCTACCATCCCAAGAAACCAACAAACACAGAAGACAAACACTAAATCAGAAAGAAAGGAACAAAAGATATTTAAAACATCCAAACAAAAGTCAATAAAATGCCAGGAGTAAATCAACACCTTTCAATAATAACTCTTTATGTAAAAGGATTAAATTCCCCACTCAAAAGACACAGTGTATGTCACCTCTTGCAGAGTGATGGAGATGCAAAAGATTACTCAGAACCCATGTATTCAGAGCAATGAGAAGCCCGAAGGGACTGCACCAAGGCAAAACTCCTTCAACAGAGTAGAGCCCAGGCACAGCCCCGAATCTGTTTCTGCTTCAGTTTTTATTGTGAACATAAGAAAGGTAAAGAGGAAAAACAGATGGTTAATCAATCATAGTGAAAACATAAACAAACTGGCTACATGACAATCTTCATTAAGCAGGTGTAGTTTAACATACTTCAAGCAATTTACCATCAAAAGGAGTCATAAAACTAAGCTGTGTGACATACAGAGAGAAACAATGAGATAACCACCAAAGCACTTAACTCCCCAAGAAACTCAAAGAAACAGCTCAGGTCAAGATGTGGAACATTCCCCAAGCACTAACTAGTAGAATATCCTTCAAGATTTTAGCTTGCATACTTTTCCAGCATCTAGATTTAGCTGCACCAAGGGCAACTGCCCCCACAGCAATAACTTTTTGCTGTGCTTCAATTCTCTTATCTACATCAAAGGCTTTAGTTCTGTGAAAGCTTTCTGGTCTTTTTCAATCTTAGCATTTCTATGTGTTTTCCTAAAGGGTTGGGCTTTGGCCCCCTAAACTAGAGGCTTTGGCCTCCTAAACTACAGGACTTTGGTCCTCTAAACTACAGGCTTTGTCATTCTAACCTACAGTCTTTGGCCTAAACTAAGGACTTTGGTCCTCTAAACTACAGGCTTTGGCCTTCTAAGCTACAGGCTTTAGTCCTGTGAAATACATGTGTTTTATTTCTATCTCATTAATGTCAATATCCTCCACAAGGCTGAATGATTGGATTAAGAGATGGACTCAACTATATGCTGTCTTCAAGAGATCCACCTTACCTGAAAAAACACACATAGACTAAGAGTGAAAAGATGGAAAAAGATAGACCATGCAAATAGAAACAATCAAAAGAGATTGAAGCCGCTATCAGCACTCTCCCAACAAAGAAAAGTCCAGGACAGGATGGCTTCAGTGCAGAATTCCACCAAACCTTTAAAGAAGAATTAATGCCAATTCTCTATAAACTATTCCAAAAATTGAAACAGAAGCCATTCTCCCAAACTCATTGTATGAAGCAAACATCATCCTGACACCAAAAACAGAGAAAGATACAACAAAAAAAGAAAGCTACAGGCCACTATCCTTGATGAATATAGATGCAAAAATCCTCAACAAAATACTAGCTAATAGAATACAGCAACACATACATAAAATCATACACCATGATAAAGTGGGATTCATCCCAAGGATGCAAGATTGGTTGAACAAATGCAAATCAATAAATGTGATACACCACATCAACAAAATCAAAGACAAAAACCATATGATCATCTCTATAGATGCTGAAAAAGCATTTGACAAAATTCAAACTTCATTCATGAAAAAGACTTTCTATAAGTTGGGTATAGAAGGAAAGTATCTCAACACAATTAAAGCCATATATGATAAACCCACTGCCAACATCATCCTGAATGGGGAAAAGTTGAAAGCTTTTCCCTTAAGAATAGGAGCAAGACAAAGATGCCCACTCTTGACACTCCTATTCAACATAGCATTGGAAGTACTAGCCAGAGCAATTAGGGAAGAGAAAGAAATAAAGGGCATCCAGAATGGAAAACATGAAGTCAAAATGTCCCTGTTTGCAGATGATATGATCCTGTATAGAGTACAGCCTAAAGACTCCACGAAAAACCTCTTAGAGTTGATAAATGATTTCTGCAAAGTTGCAGGATACAAAATCAACATGTAAAAATCAGTAGCATTTCTATACTCCAACAATGAACTAGCAGAAAAAGAAATCAAGAAAGCTCGCCCGTTTACAATAGTCACCAAAAAAAACAAAACAAACAAACAAACAAAACCTAGGAATAAAGTTAACCAAGGACATGAAAATCTCTGCAACAAAAACTACAAACCACTGTTGAGAGAAATTAAATGGGACACAAAAAGATGGAAAGATATCCCATGCTCTTGGATTGGAAGAATTAACATTGTGAAAATGTCCATTCTACCCAAAGTGATCTACAGATTCAATGCAATCCCCATCAAAATTCCAATGACATTCTTCTCAGAAGTGGAAAAAACAATTCTAACTTTCATATGGGGTAACAAAAGACCACAAATAGCCAAAACAATCCTGAGCAAAATAAATAAACCTGGAGGCACAAGACTACCTGACTTTAAATTATACTGCAAAGCTATAGTAACCAAACAGCATGGTACTGGCATAAATCAGACATACGGACCAATGGAACAGAATAAAGAATCCAGAGATCAACCCATTCACCTACAGCCATCTGATCTTCAACAAAGGCACCGAGACTACACACTGGGGAAGAGACTTACTCTTCAATAAATGGTGCTGGGAAAACTGGACATTTTCTATGTAGGAGAATGAAACTAGACTTGTACCTCACACCATATACCAAAATCAACTCAAAATGGATTAAAGAATTAAATATACACCCTGAAACAATAAAACCCCTTAAAGAAAACATAGGAGAGACACTCCATGAAGTAAGATTGGATACAGACTTTATGAATATGACCCCAAAAGCACAGGCAACCAGAAGAAAAATAAACAAATGGGATTATATCAAGCTAAAATCTTCTGCACAGCAAAAGAAACAATTAACAGAGCAAAAAGACAACCAACAGAGTGGGAGAAAATATTTGCAAAATATTCATCTCACAACGGATTAATATCCAGAATATACAAGGAACTCAAACAACCGAAAAGCAAAAAACCAAGTAACCCAAGTAAAAAATGGGCAAAGGAGCTGAATAGGAATTTCTCAAAGGAAGATATATGAATGACCAACACACACATGAAAAAATGCTCAACATCACTCAGCATTCGGGAAATGCAAATCAAATCCACTTTGAGATACCATCTCACTCTAGTTATGATGGTTAATATCCAAAAGACTGGGAATGACAAATTCTACTGAGGATGTGGAGAAAAAGGATCCCTCCCACACTGCTGGTGGGACTGCAAAATGGTACAACCTTTATGGAAAATGATATGGAGGTTCTTCAAACAAGTACAGGTAGATCTACCATATGACCCAGCTATTCCACTGCTGGGTATATACCCAGAGGAATGGAAGTCATCATGTTGGAGGGATACCTGCACTCACATGTTTATTGCAGTGCTATTTACAATGCCAAGAGTTGGAACCAGCCTAAATGCCCATCACTGGATGAGTGGTTAAGGAAAATGTGGTAGATCTACACAATGGAATACTACTCTGCTGTAAAAAAAAATGAAATACTACCATTTGCAGCAACATGGACGGACTTAGAGAAAATTATATTAAGTGAAATAAGCCAGGCATGGAAAGAGAAATACTGCCTGTTCTCACTTATTTGTGGGAATTAAATAAATAAATAAATAAATAAACATACAAACAAATGGGGAGTGGGGGGAGAAGACACAACAATCACAACAATTCCTTGAACTTGTTAAGACAAGTGAACAGATATGATGTTGAGGGGGGTGGGGGAGAGGGAGGGGAGAAAAGGAGGAATTGGTAAAGGGACACTAAAATCAACTACGTTGTATATTGATAAATTAAAATTTAAAAAAAAATAACAGAACAAAAAACTTCACTCACACTGTTGAGGCTCTTAAACAATGTCTTCAGAAAAAAATTTCTGGCCCCATAAATCCTCTAGATCCCTCCGCAGAATCCCCATATTCTCCTCCTAGTTCTTGGCATCCTTCTCTCCCAGAATGTTTTCCACCAACTGCAGCCCAGCCCCTCAACTCCTTATAACAGTAAGATTCACAAAGTCCCATCTCCTGCAGATGAAGTCCACACTGTGGCTGGTACCCATTCCCACACAAGGCCAACAAAGGAGATAACATTTAAACCTTGGTCTTGGTCTGAATTACTTGCTATCAATAAGACTTCCCTGACCCCAAAAAGGAAAGGGAAAGGTTTACTGAACAATTTAGAATTGTCCTAGAGGAATCTCTGGATTCCCCAATTTATATCAATTTACTCACCTATTAGTTGGGCCTATAGAATGCCTCCCTTTGGTTTGAAAAATCCAAATGGGGGCCGAGCCTGTGGCGCACTTGGGTTCGGATCCTATATAGGGATGACCGGTGCCCTCACAGCGCTCACTGGCTGAGCGCGGTGCGGCCGGTCTCAAAAAGCACACACACAAAAAAAACAAAACAAAAAAAAACCCCAAATGGACCACCATTCCAGAAGACCTTCAAGGGTCTAAGATTACCCCTGATTTTTATTGGAAATTGAAGAAAGTAAGAGAAAAATTACTCCGAGCCATCCTTCTGTTCTATCTCACCAAGATCGTAGGTCACATATTCAAAATTGTAAACAACAAAGGGATGAAACTCTAGCTAACTATCACCATCAATTGTTGCCATTGAGACAACACAGAAAGAGCATTTTGGATTTAAATGGACTTACTAAAGAGCTTCTGCTCTGGCCACAGGCTTTGAAAATAGTCTCAGACTGTACTTCCATGATACAGTCCAGAAAAGTTATATTAACTGCCAAAATGTAAACATGTCCAAGCTCCAGGTATTAGTCCAGCATTATGAAAATAGTATTGGAAAATGAAAAAGAAATGGAAAATACAGAATGCAAGCTTATGGTATTTGCCATTAAAACAGTTAGAAAAACCTGAAAAATGAAATTATGGCAAACTCCAAAATAACAGGCTACCATTGATTGGGACACCCACCAAAACTGTGAGGAAAAAGGAAACTGTGTCCAGGATTGCCTGGACTTCAAGGAGAAGGATAAAACCTGAGCCTCCTCCTCAGGGAGTGTAGTGGGTTAGAAATCTTGATTCTCCTTTGGTCTTAGAATAGGATTTTTAGGTAATGCATGAATGAGTTAAAAGGGTCTTGAGAAGGGGACAACAGTTCACAGATGAGTTTGGCAAAAGCCATCTAATCAAGTCTAATCACTGTTTAGGGATGGGATTGTGTACTTTGACTATTTTAGGTCTCTGGTTTGATTCAAGCTTGAAGGACTATTGACTATTTAACCTACTGATTGCTCTTAAGTTATGTTAAGGAAACTGCTTGAATGCTGTTAAAATATGCTAAGGAAATTGCTGTAGGAAGTGTGTGGAAAAGAAGATGTTTACTAAGGACAAGCTGTTTGTTGGTGGATTGACTTAGCTTTTTACAAATTGCATTCTGGAATGTCACATTGTTAATTTACTGCTGTTACTAGTTTTACACTGACTGTTTTTATGTCCTTTGATAACTGAATCAACTGATTTTTCTTGTGAAACTTCCTTTTCTTGTCAATAAAAAGAAAGGTGGCTTTTGAATCATGGTTGTTCCCCTGGTGGGTGGCAGTCCCCCCAGGCCTTATTCATGTTACCTTGAGTGAATTCTTTCTTTGTCTTTTTTTTTCTGTCTTGGTTACACAGAGGGAAGTGTAACAAGGGAGCACTCTGATTACCTCATTAGAAAATTGTTGACTCCCCTCAGAGCAAGTAAAAGTCCAATGTATTTAACTGCCACTAAATTCACAAGAAGAAATAACCCTACAAGTTGAAGGACACCCACCAACTTTCTCATCAGTACCAGGGCAATGCATTATACCCTTAGCACAACTTAGTTTCCTGTTCTCTCTTCCTTGGAGTCACCAAAGTTTACCAGTGGTGGATTTTGACAATTTACCTCTATCTCAACATTTTGACATTTTTATGGGACCCCTTAAACCTCAACCCAACTTCCTTTTTAGTTCTACTACCCAAATAAAACTGCAAGGAAAGGATCTTCTCATAAGTTGAAGTAAAAAAAATTTGTTGTGACCCTCAAGGACTCCTCTACAGATTCATGACTCCTCCCCTTCATGTCTCTGTCCCCTAGTGGTTTTGTCTGACTTCCCTGATTACTTTGTCCCCTTCAACATAGCATTCACTTAGCTAAAGACTTAAATCAACTATTAGACAGAATTTCTTCTTTATGGGCCAATATTTCTTCTTCTTCCACCAATATTGGGTGCATATGGGATGCAGAGCCCCTTAAGGTAAAAATAGGTTCTTCCATGCCTCTCCCCAAGATATCATTTAAAACCATAAGAACTTGAGGGACTCTGCCTGATAATCTGAGGTTATTAGATAAAAAACTTCTAGTTTCCACTTCTAGTCTATTAAATTATTTTATCTTGGCCATTGAGAAACAAAATGGGAAAACATATTTGTTAGTCCAAAATCTGATATCTATCAATAAAATTGTTAAACCTAGATTTCCCTTGGTGCCTAATCCTAACACTATCATGTCTGCTCTCCCTTTCAGCACCCAATATTTCACAGTCACCAATCTATTTTTTGCCTTTTTTTAGCATTCCCCTTCACAAGGAACCCTAATACTTGTTTGCCTTCACCTGGGAAAACCAACAATATACCTGGACTATTAGTCCCCAAGAATTTACTGAGACTCCTACCTTTTTGTCACACACTCTAAATACTAATTTAAGGGACTTAAAATTCCCAGGAATCTCTACTTTAGTCTAATATGTAGATGACCTCCTTCTGTGTTCTTACAGTTATGGCAACTCTTTTGGCCACTGAATACATTCTTACGGCATTAGTGAGAAAGAGCTACAAAGTGGCTGGAGACAAAACTCAATTATGTTCACTGCGTGTGCAACATCTGGGTCATGATTTCTCAGCCATGGGTAAAACTATCTCTGAGCCTCTACTGTTCAACATTTTCCTCTCCCTGAAACAAAGTGACAACTGAGTGGTTATTTTGCATATTGTGGGATATAGTAAGATGTGAATACCTAATTTCTCCATGATTGCTTCCCCCCTCTATGCCATAACTAAGGAATTATCCCCAGACCCAGTAGTTTGGGACTCCCCTAATACAGTGATGCTTTTGAGAACCTTAAGGGCTCTCTACTTTCATCCTTCACACTTGGGTTTCCCAATTACTCCCTGCCTTATTCCTTGTTTGTGCATAAATGAGAGGGTCATGCCCTTCGAGTGTTAGCCCAGAAACAGACACCAGAGGCCTCTGGGATATTATAGTTTGGCCTTAAGGAATAGATAGGGCATTTCCTCTTGCCTGTGAGCAGTGGTCACAACTGCCAAACTTGTCCAAACTACCTCTGATTTATTATCAGGTCATCTGCCTGACATCCATGTTTCTCATGCTGTGCAAACCCTATTGGTTAATAAAAACACACAGCACTTATTGCTGTCAAGCCCTTAACCCTGTGACCTTGCATCCTTTACCCACTGGCAGAATGCCCTAGGATTGTGTCATTAATACTAGATCTTTATCTTGTCCCAGGATAGATTAATCAGAAACCACCTCTTCCACAAGTTGACGTCATTCTATATGTCAATGTTGATGACTCCTACCTCCAGAGGGTAAACGGGATGTTCCAGGCAGGATATGCCATCACTGATCAACACAAACCTCTTGAATGTCAAACTTTGCCAAATGCTAAATCAGCCTAGGTGGTGAGTTAATTGCATTTGCTCTTACTAGGGTTTGCATAAGAGCAGAGGAAATGAAGGTTAACATTTACACTTATAGTCTGTATGCCTTTGGGATAGTACATAATTTTGGTATGTTATATGAACAGAGAGGATACATGAAAATACCTGGTAACCCAGTCAAAATTAAACCCTAAGTTACAGAAATTCTAGAAGCATTTTATTACCCCAGCAAATCGATATAGTTAAAACTGTAAGAAATAGTACAGAAAACTCAGACAAGGACTAGAGAAATAGATTGATAAATATTCTACATTAGCGGCCTCTTCACCAAATACCCAAGAAATCCAGGCAGTTTCCAAGTCTTGAGAGTATGCCCCTGAGTCTCACTTTGAGGCCCTAGACCCCTAGTGAAATTATTCGCCCTCCCTTGAGGGAGACAACTTCTTCAGGGTGATGCCTAAGTAAATAATAAAAGAGATCCACATGGCCTAAATAACAGCTTCAGACTCAGAAAGAATGAGATGGAAAAAATTGAATGTTCAATCCATGCAGATGTACTTTGGAAACACCTAAAAGTGTTAGGAGAGGTAGCTCCTAAGTTTATCACCTGAGTCATTGTGTATAGTTTACATAACATGTTTCACCCTGGAAAGGACAAAAATGCAAGATGTATTAGCCAAACAATGGTTTGGACCCTTTAGCTTTTGTTTGGACCAAGAGGTTGCCACTTGCTCATCTGCCAGAAATAACCTTGGAAAACCTGTAATTGTGGAGCAAGGAAGGAAAGCAGCTCAACCCAGATTCTTCCTTCACTGGCAAATAGATTTTGTCCAATTACTAAAAGCACAATTGTATTATTCCGTTTTGTGTTGCTATAACAGAAATACCTGAGACTGGGTAGTGAAGAACAGAGGTTCATTTGGCTTATGATTCTGGGACAGCTGCATCTGGTGCAGGCCTCGGGCTGCTTCTATTCATGGCAGAAAGCAGAAGAAAGTGGCAGGCAGCCAGTGGGTCCAAGCAAATCACATGGCAAGAGGAAGCAAGAGAGAGAGAGAGGAGATGTCAGGGTCTTTTTAAATAACCAGCTCTTGCAGGAACTAATAGAATGAGAACTTACTCATTAATTCCCCCACTTAGGGAGAGCATTAATCCATTCATGAAGGATCCACCCCGATGACTCAATCAGTTTCCAACATTGCCACATTCAGTATCAAATTTCCACATGAGTTTTGGTGGGGACAACACATTCAAACTCTATCATTCCACCCCTGGTCCCCCAAAACTCATGTGCCTCTCACACACAGAATACAATTATTCCATCCCAGCAGTCCCAAAAGTCTTAGCTTGTTCCAGCACCAACTGAAAAGTCCAAAGTCTCATCTGAGACCAAAGGCAAAAGTCCTTCCAGCTGTGAACCTGTAAAAATCAAAACCAAATTTATCTACTGCCAAGATACAATGGTGGAACAGACATTGTGTACCCGTTCCCATTCCAAAAGGGAGGAATAGGCCAGAAGAAAGGAAAACAGGCCCCAAACAAGTCTGAAACCCAGCATTATTATTTATTTATTTTTATCGAATCATAATTGATTGTACATACTTTGGGGATTCAATGTTGACATATGTTAATCAAATCAATATTACTAGCATGTATATTGCTGCAAATTGTACATATTCTTTATGCCCCTTTGTCCAATCTCTCCCCATTCCCCTCTCCCTCCCTCCTCTAATTACCCTAGATTTCTTCTCTCCCTCTGAAAGAGTAATGGTTACTCTGTTCATTTGTTGCCTTGAAGATCTGTCCAATGCTGAAAGATGTGTTCAGTTACCCCAATATTATCGTAGAACAGATGCTTCTTCTGTCACTGTGGGATGGGCTTTGTGGAGAGAGACATCCTCTTCTTTTCTTTTGTCTCTGCTGGTGACTTTCCTTGTATCAATGCACTCCAGTGGCTGGCAGACCATCTGCATGGTGGTTGTGATATCTAGCCCCATTTGCGGCAGCTGTGGTTACTGTGGTGGCTGTGGTGGGCCACCCACACGGAGGTGATGTTTTTGGCATGTTCCTTGGTGCTGGTGGTGTGCCTGGTTGTGGGTGGGGGGCTCCTGGTCCCTGGCTCCCTGCCCCAGGCCCCCAGGCAGGGCCCTGAGGCACTGGTGGTGTGCCTGGATATGGGTGGAGGGTCTGGTCCCCAGCTCCAGACCTCAGGAAGGGGCATAAAGAATAATTTGCTATATGAATATGCTAATAAAATATTTTTTAAAAAGAAAAAAGAAAAGAAAAGGTGATGTAATTCTAACCCGCCATTTCATTCATTTATTCAACAGATATTTATTAAGTGCTTGCTGTTTGTCAGGCACTGTTCCAGGTGCTAGAGTACAGCAATAAATAAAAATAGACAAAATCTTCTGCTCACGTGGATCTTGCATTCTAATGGAGGAAAATAAACACTAAATAAGTCAACAGAATATGCAGAATAGGGAGTGTGGGCGTTTCTGTTTTATGTAGGACCATCAATGAAAGCCTCTTTGAAGAAGTGACATTTGAAAAGAGACTTGAAGGAAATGAGGGAACAAGCCACATGACTCTCTGGTAAAAAATGTTCGGGTAGGAGGAACAACAAGAATAAGTCCCTAAGACATGTTAGAAGAACCAGCAAGAAGGCCTGTGTGTCTGTAATGAGTGAGAGAGGGTTAGAAAGTTAGAAGATGATGGCAGAGAATTGAAGTTAGAGAGTCAGTTCATACACTGCCTTGTAGGGACATGGTAAGGACTTTGGCTTTTATTCACATTGAAATGGGAAGCCATTGCAGTTTCAGGAGAGGAGCAAAATTGTGTAATCCTGTCAATAACTGGATCACTCTGGTGCCAAGAATAAATTTTGTAGGCAAGGGTAGAAGCAGTGAAACCACTCAGAATGCTATAGCCATGAGACCCTTATTGATGCTCCCCTACCATTAGAGATAAACTTGGCAAATTCCATTTCTGGGTGATTCAGTCCTCTTCATTTGTGATGGTGTCTTGGTCAGTACTGGAACTTGGATTACAGCTCCAAGCCCTACGGTCTTTGTATTGCCCTACATAGCCTTTCATTGTCATTGCTGATATAGAGAGGAAAAAAATGATAAAACAAGAGAATGTTGGAGGACTAGATCTACGGGCTGAAGGAATAATACTTTTTTAAAAAAGGAAGATAAATTGCAAGGAAAAGCCTTTTAAAAAATAATGGGGGCTGGCCTGGTGGCGCACTCGGTAGAGTGCAGCACTTGGGAGCGTGGCGGCGCTCCCGCCGAGGGTTCGGATCCCATATAGAGACCGTCCGCTCACTGGTTGAGCGCGGTGCGGGCGCGACACCGAGGGTTGCGATCCCGTTACCGGTCACGAAAAAAGACAAAAAAGGAAAAAGAAAAAAAAAATAATAATAATGGTAATTCGGGCCGGCCCGTGGCCCACTCGGGAGAGTGTGGTGCTGATAACACCAAGGCCCCAGGTTCAGATCCCATATAGGGATGGCTGGTTCGCTCACTGGCTGAGCGTGGTGCTGACAACACCAAGTCAAGGGTTAAGATCCCCTTACCGGTCATCTTTAAAAAAAAAATAATAATAATGATAATTTTTGGGCCAAACCTGTGGCTCACTCTGGAGAGTGCGGCTCTGGGAACGCAGTGGTGCTGGGAGTGCGGTGGCCGCAGGTTCGCATCCTATATAGGAATGGCCGGTGCGCTCACTGGCTGAGTGCGGTACGGGTGACACCAAGCCAAGGGTTACGATCCCCTTACTGGTCACAAAAAAATAAATAAATAAATAACGGTAATTTTTATTACTCTTTGCTGAGAAGTATTGAACTCACTGACCAGTAACCATTTCTGGAGACCCATTATGAATATATGATAGTGTTAAAAAATTTTGGGAAGGCATCTTTAGGGATTTTAAAGTCTTGGGAAACCAAAGGATTCCCTGGCACCTCACTTCTTGTAATTTAAAGTAGGAAATTAGGAAAAGTCAAGAGTAAAAGTTACATACACAATTTGACCTAATGTTGGAGGTTGGTGTGTCTTTTTTGCTCATAAGAAGAAAGCGGAATTTCTTACTTGTTAGTGTAAAAGACAAAGTGGACCAGACAATTAAGGAGATGTGTTTATTAAGGCTACTGTAATGGAGAAAATGTTTGTTTCTGTGGAAGAGCATTTTAAAGAAGAGGAAAGGGGGCTGGGGTTTTATAGAGGCAGGCAAACAAGGGAGCCATGAAGAAGGGTGGACAACAAATTTTATCTAAATTATGAGGAAGAGTGGAGGGAAATATATGAGGGTCAGGGTGGCCCTTTGTGATTAACTATTTCTCAGAACAGAAAAGAGTGGGAGTGATTTCTCAACCATTTTTGCTTTCCAGGAGCACAGAGTTAGATATAGTTAAACATGGTCAAGGCCGGCCCGTGGCTCACTCGGGAGAGTGCGGTGCTGATAACACCAAGGCCACGGGTTCGGATCCTATATAGGGATGGCCGGTTTGCTCACTGGCTGAGCGTGGTGCTGACACAACACCAAGCCAAGGGTTGAGATCACCTTACCGGTCATCTTTAAAAAAACAAACAAACAAAAAAAACCCCAAAAAACATGGTCACTAGTTTTCTCCTCTCATTTTGATTTAGGCAAATAATTTTCGGCGTGCGTTGTTGTGTAGAGCTTCTGAGATGATACTGTAAGAACGAAAAAATATCTTTTCTCCTACTATTTTAGATTCATGGCTGAGGACTCTATAACAGGACTCTATAACTCTATAAGATTAACTAGAGAAAATCATACAAATTATTTAATATAAGTTTTACGTGACATGGAAGCCTTCATAAGGAAAAGAAAACCCAAAGAAATGGATAAACCTGATATTTTTTATAGTAAGTTTGAAGAAGAGTGGAGAGTCATGGAGAAATATGACAGGGCAAAAATGGTATGGTCTAATGGTACTGAATTGGGGGAAGTTTAGCAAGGCCTATTTGTTTAGATTCTTCTCTGTGAACCTTTGTCTTCAGAGATAAGGATGCTCCTTTTCTCCACATATGTAGGGAGGGCACCTCTCACATGAGGATCTTTTGACCTGCTTCAGGGAAAGTCAGAAAATCCTTTCTAGGTTTTATGACCTGCATCAAGGGAGAAGGGTGGGGGGCAAGTCAGAGTGACCTTCTTGCTTCTGCCATTTTCCCAAATTCTTTCAGCTACAAATATTTAATATGCCAAGGTGCCATATTCTGTGGTACTGTGTCCTGAACTCTGTCAATATTATGGTGTACACATGTGCTAATATATGCATAAAAATGTTTCTGGAAGAATACACAAGAAACTGTTATTAGTTCTTTTACTTTCGAGGAGGAAAACTAGAGAACAGGATGGTGAAGGGAAAGTTTTCTTTTTATATTCTTTGTAAGGGAGAAAAGATTTATTTTCCTCAGCCATTGCTAGGTTCATGGCTGAGGGCTCTATAACATGACAGATTAAAAAGAGAAAAGCATACAAATTTGTTTAATATAAGTTATATGTGACATGGGAGCCTTTGGAAATAAAGGCCCCCCCAAACAGAGAAATCTGTATATTTTTATAGATACATGTGTATTATTAATAGATAATTAGTTTAGGTTTGATGAAGAGTGAGCAGTTGTGGGGAAGTATGCTTGGACAAAAGGGGTATGATCTAATGGTAATAAAATGGGGAGAACTTAGCAAGTCTTGTTTATTCAGATTCTTCTTGGCATCTCTGTGCCTTTGGCTCCTTTTCTTTGGGTATAGGGAAAGCACACTTCATGAATGAGAATCTTATTACCTGCTTCAGGGAAGAAGGTCAGGAGAAGGTCAGAGTAGCCTCCTACTCTGGGGAGAAAGGGGAAAGGTGAAAGTGACCTTCATGTTTCTAGTATTTTCTCAAATGCCAAGGTGCCATATTTTGAGGTAGCATGTTCTGAACCCCATCATCTTCTACAGATGGTCTCTGACTTATGATATGATGGTGCTAAAGCTATATGCGTTCAGTAGAAACTGTAATTTCAGTATCCATACAGCCATTCTGTGTTTCACTTTCAGTACAGTAGTCAATAAATTGCATGAGATATTCAACACTTTATTATAAAATAGACTTTGTATTAGATGATTTTGTCCAACTGTAAGCTAATGTAAGTGCTCTGAGCACTTAAATTAAGTTTAAGGTAGGCTAGGCTATACAATGGTGTTTAGTAGGTTAGGTGTGTTAAATGCATTTTTATCTTACAATATTTTCAACTTATGATGGGTTTATAGGGACATAACATTATCATAAGTCAAGGAGCATCTGTATTCTGTTAGAATTTTCCAGCCATATGCATGTGTTCATTTGATTACTAAAAACTACTGTTGTTGGGAGTTTATCTGGCCATTGAATTATGTCTTTTGCTTCTTCTTTATATTTTTCTGCATTTCAAACCTAATAAATTATCTTTTTTCTTCTTCTTCTTCTTCTTTTTTTTTTTTTTAAAAGATGACCGGTAAGGGGATCTCAACCCTTGGCTTGGTGTTGTCAGCACCACGCTCAGCCAGTGAGCAAACCGGCCATCCCTATATGGGATCCGAACCCGTGGCCTTGGTGTTATCAGCACCGCACTCTCCCGAGTGAGCCACGGGCCAGCCCCTAATAAATTATCTTTTAAAGAGTGATATGGGGCAAGTTTTTCTGCTAGATTGGTCTGTTAAAGCAATGCCAACAGGCAAAGAAACTGCCAGGCAGAATTAGTTGGATTGTTCTAGGGACTGTGTTAAAAAGAACTAGAGCTAGACACAAGTTAAAGAGGTGAAGGCAAATTTTATTTAGGAACTATAGCAATAGGAGAAAAGAGACCTCAGTACGGAACTGGGCTCCATTCTGAATACCAGGACAAGTGGGGATTTATAACCAGAGAACAGGGTGGGGGTCAGTGGATGGATAGTTACTAAGAGGAAACATCGGGGGTAATGGTGATTCTGGCTAAACTGACTTGACAGTACTTTTTTATTTTGAGGGCTGGCCAGTACAGGGATCCAAACCTGTGACCTTGGTGTTATAAGGCTGCACTCTAACTGATGGAATTTGGATGTGTTGTCCCCTCCAAAACTCACGTTGAAATTTGATCTCCAATGTGGCAGTGTTGGAAACTGATTGAGTCAGGGGATGGATCCCTCATGAATGGATTAATGCTCTCCCTGGGGGAGGGGGGATTAATGAGTGAGTTCTCGCTCTATTAGTTCCTGCGAGAGCTCGTTGCTTTAAAAGACCCTGGCACCTTCTCTCTCTCTCTCTTGCTTCCTGTCATCGTGTGATCTGCTTGTACCCACTGGCTGCCTGCCACTTTCTGTCCCAGAATCATAAGCCAAATAAACCTCTTTTCCTTATAAATTACTCAGTCTCAGGTATTTCTTTTATAGCAACACAAAACGGACTAAAACACTAACCAACTGAGCTAACCAGCCAGACTGATAGTACTCATTGAAGGCAGACCAAGGTGATAAGATATCAAGGTTGGGGAATCCTGCTAAACTGAGCCAACAGGATTCTTCCTAAAACTGGACTAAGTGGGATAAGGACAGAGCCCACGGGTGAGGTCTAGTAAAAAAGAGGACTCAGAGGAGGCTAAGGAGAGAGTCTGTCAGCTGGTCCTTGTAGGCTTTTTCTCCTTTTGCCTAAATAAAGAGGCAAAACAATTATTAAGATGTCAACGTTCCGAATTTCTTCTTTCTCCCCTATAAAAGTAAAAAGATTGCAGTCTTTCCAGTTTAAAGTTGGTCTCCCCAATCAGGATATTAGTACCCTACCAGGTGGGTTCTTGGAACTTTTGTGATGCAGAAATGGAGAATGAACTAGGGAGACCATACCTCAAAGGTGGGCAAAAAACAGGAAGTATGTAAAGAAAGAGAGGCTAAACTAATTTACATAATAAAGAATCAAAAGGCGTCAGGGAGAGAAAGAGAGAAAACACAGGAGTATTTGAAGGCATTTTTGCAAATGAAAGGCTCCAGAGCCAAGGCGGATATAAGAGAACTGAAAAGATAAGAGAGGATATAAAAGTATTGCTGTTATAAAAATTGGATTACAGGCCGGCCCGTGGCTCACTCGGTAGAGTGCGGTGCTGATAACACCAAGGCCACAGGTTCGGATCCTATATAGGGATGGCCGGTTTGCTCACTGGCTGAGCGTGGTGCTGACAACACCAAGCCAAGGGTTGAGATCCCCTTACCGGTCATCTTTAAAAAAAAAAAAAAAAAAAAAAAAAAAAATTGGATTACATTTCATATTTTGAAAGGGATGTAAGATAAAAATGGAAAACATTTTTAAATTACTTAAATTCTTTTGAATATAATTATTTAACTACAACTCCTTGCAACAATTAGATCACATAGATGCTGGCATTGATAGCGGTTACCTTTTGGAGTCGTGTTCGGTCCTATCTAAATCTGAACATGCCATAGATCTGAGCCAAGAAATGGCCATCTCTGACATCCAAATTGTTAGAAAAATCATGGAAAGAAATTGAGATAAACTCAGCATGAGCAGTAATGGAGTTTGAAATACCTTCTTCAGGGGAAATGGATATGACAGAGAGCTGAATTCTTTGCCTTAGAGTCACTGGTGCAGTGACCTTCAAAAGGGGGTATTTCAAATAGAAAATTGGACCTATGCTTGCAGAGCAGTTTCTGAATAAGACTTCCTGTGAAAAATCCCAAGGGGAAGGTGGCCATATAAGTCTGTGTGTATGTGTGTGTTGTCTAACACAATATTTTTTAACCTTTTGTTTTTTAAAAAAGTAAAATTTACAGAAAGGTTGAAATAATAGTACATGGAATTCCAATACACCTTATGCGATTATCATTATTGTGATTAAGATTGTGATTATGATTATGATTACTACTAAAACATTTGAGAGTAAGTTGTAGATATGACCCTTCATTCCTAAATATCTCATTGTGATGCAAATTTTTAAAAGAAAGTTGAATTGCTTCTAGAGACATAAGGCACATATAGGAATAATTTACTAGAGACAAGAAGACCCTAGCACACACCAGATCTGGAGCTGACTCAGGATTTTGCTGGGACCATAGAGTAGGTCCCAGTGGAGGAAGACTTTGAACTGTGGAATAAATACGCCAAGGAAATGTTAGAGGAATGTAATGTTTAGGTTTCTTTAAGTTTTTCTTTCTATGAATGGCCTGTTTCCTCCAAAGCACTTCTTCTGTTGGTTGATTTTGTTCTCTGTCTTTCATATTATTCACATTCACATTTCTTTATATGCATCGTGATCCTTGTGCAGCACAAGAAAAATAATTTTTCCTTCAATGCTCATAGGTTCTTAGTTGGAACAGACCCCTGTAACCAAAGACAGATTAACAAGAAAGAAACAAACAGAAGTTTATTAATATGCATATTTTTTTTTTAAAAGATGACCGGTAAGGGGATCTCAACCCTTGACCTGGTGTTGTCAGCACCACGCTCTCCCAAGTGAGCTAACCGGCCATCCCTATATGGGATCTGAACCCGCAGCCTTGGTGTTATCAGCACCACACTCTCCCGAGTGAGCCACAGGCCAGCCCTTAATATGCATACAAAAACAGTAAATTTTTATAGAAGTAACATGACAAAAGAAAACGATTTTGAGTCTGTAGGGATGGCAACTTGTGGGAAAGCAAATAAATAGCAGATAAAGGCTAGTTAGTGAAGCTTGTTAATGTAGACTCCTCTGGTACCATCTCCAGGCCCATAAGGGTCTAAAGTTGTCTACAGTGTTTAACCTTTGTTTTCCCTGGTAGAAAGGGGGACAGAGCACCTTTTGTCTTTGTAAATCGATGTCCTGCTTTTAGGTAAATAAAGGGAGGGCAGGGAGCTTTTCTGCATCTGCTTCTTCTTAATTGCCTTCAGCTCAACAATCTTCATATTTTGGGGGGTCATGTTCTGCTCACTCACACTTGGTTGTCTACTGATATTGGAGATTTGAACACTAGAAAGCTGACTGGAAGCTCTGGGTGTGTTGCTGGAACTTAAAGAATAATTTTTTCTTGGGGACCAGCTTTCCTACAAATCTATGGTCTCATATTTGGTCCTTGGATTTCCATGTTGAACAGAGCACACCAATGTTATAGTCACTAACATTATCTAAAAGTATGAAACAAAATTTTAGAACCAGAAGAGAATCAGCCCCTTGTAGGGGGCAAGAGAAAACTTCCCCTTCACCACTGAAGGATCGTTAATAAAAATCACTGACAAATTTAGATTATTATGAAGGAAAGGCATAACAAATTTTATTATTTAATGTGCCAGGAGAGGGCCAGCCGGTGGCTCACTCGGGAGAGTGCGGTGCTGATAACACCAAGGCTCTGGGTTCGGATCCCATATAGGGATGGCCAGTTTGCTCACTGGCTGAGCGTGGTGCTGACAACACCAAGTCAAGGGTTAAGATCCCCTTACCGGTCATCTTTAAAAAAAATAAAAATAAAAATAAATAATAATAATAATAATGTGCCAGGAGAGGGGAAAGCATGGAGGAATCACAAGAGAGTAATGCCCCAATTTTCCATTGAGGATACAGAGCTTATATACCTATCTCCATAGGGAGATGAGGGTGTAGGAGTCAGTGATTCTTAGGGGGATGCAATGGGTCTGGAGAACAAACAATGGCCTGGGACAAAGTCTATTTGTTCCTCAGAGCAGACAATGACTGTTAAATGATTTTCTTTAAAATACTGAATGGGACTGAAATATAAGACAATGGTCTGTGACAAAAGTTAGCCCAGGTGTGTTGACAGACTCCAATCTTCCTTCCTGTGATGTGAGTTAAGTTAATGAAAACTCAGGGAAAAAACCAGAGGTAATTGTCTTCTTTGGTGGGCCTGGACTTTAGGCAGCAAACCAGGTTCATCCTTGCTTTGGAGAGTGACAAAGAATGAGAGATGGGGGGCAGGTGGGGAGTCAGAGAGACCTTGAGGCTGCTTCTTTATTCCAGTTTGTCAAACATCATATTTTGGGGTAACAGCTTTCTGCACCCCAACACCCTCATGGTCAAGCTTCCTCTTTGCTCAGATAACAATGTTGAGACCCTAGGAGGATGAGAGACTGTCCCCACTCACAGGACCAGGTAGTGGTTGTCAGGGTCTACTCCAGGACTCTTGGTCTCATTCAATTCTCTTCCTATAATAACATGTTGCTGACACACATACACACATGCCAGAACAAATACATGTTGTATAAGCTTTTGTTTCATGGTGAAAAATTTTTTCCCTATTTATTTCTACCACATGTAATTTTATACCAGGTTGGCCAGAGGGAAATGATTTGTGTGCAGAAGAAAAAGCAGCCGGCCCCATGGCTCACTCAGGAGAGTGCAGCGCTAGGAGCGCCGAGGCCACGGGTTCGGATCCTATATAGGGGTGGCCGGTGCGCTCACTGGCTGAGCGTGGTGCGGCACACGTCGTGCCAAGGGTTGCGATCCCCTTACCAGTCAGAACAACAAAAAAAAATTGTTGGGCTGGCCCGTGGCTCACTCGGTAGAGTGCGGTGCTAATAACACCAAGGCCCCGGGTTCGGATCCCACATAGGGATGGCCGGTTCGCTCACTGGCTGAGCATGGTGCTGACAACACCAAGCCAAGGGTTAAGATCCCCTTACCGGTCATCTTTAAAAAAAAAAAAAAAAGAAGAAGAAAAAGCAAAACTCAGGGGCTGGTTAGTTAGCTCAGTTGGTTAGAGCACAATGTTGTGACACCACGGCCAAGGGTTTGAATCCCCTTACTGGCCAGCTACCAAAAAAAAAGAAAAAGAAAAACCTCAGAACTTTGTTAATACTGAACATGTAGTAATATTTTCATTGCTCACTGTTTATCGGATGCATGTTCAGCCATCAAACAGAATGAAATGTTTTTACTCTTCCTATCAATAATTATAATGCTGACCATTTTTTCCAGCCTAGTTTTAAACCATTGAATTATGCTTTCTTCTCTCTTTAATGTGATATTTTAGCAATGTGTAAGGCCTTCTGGCTACATATACATCCTCTAGAATCAGCAGTTTTATGTATTAATGTTCCTTGTTAAGCTGACATTTTTGCTTATGATGTGTCTGTTATAAGCACTTAAATTTTGTAAATAACACATGGTCATCAAAGAATATGATTTCCTATTTTCTCCTCATGAGAGTGACTATATTAAATTGGATGGTAACAAATCTTTTAACTCTTACTTGATTTTATAATATAGTAAAAAATTAGCCAAGGAGAAAGCAAAAAGAAAGAAAGAGAGAGAGAGGGAGAGGGGAGAGGGAGGGAGGGAGGGAGGGAGGGAAGGAAGGAAGGAAAGAAAAGAAAAGAAAGAAAGAAACTAGTTTATTCTGTAAGGTGATCTGATTGTTCTATTTCTTTAGGCAATTTCCCATGTCAGTATCTTTTAGCTTTTTCTGTTGGGATGGTCAGATTCCTTACAAAAGTCTTCCAATCTTTCTCCTGTATGTAAGTCGGCATGGCAGTACTCTCAGAAACTGGGATGAGGAGGGTGTCAATATTGAATCTGTAAACTTTCACATAAATGAATTATACTGTTTTAAGTATAGTACTCCTCACTTCAGCTGCACCAGAAATTGTTTTATCCTGTCCAGAGAATAAATCTCAAATCTTTAGCCAGAATGAAAAAAAACAAAAAAGTTGACTAGCTGTGCTCAGTGGTGTGGGAATTAAGAAAGTAACAGTTTTTAGACAAACTTACAGCCCTTCAGTTTTCATCATCACGTTTGTCCCCACTTTCAGAAGTACCCAGTACTGCCAATTCCTCAGCCTTTTGGGATATAGGGGCCAAGGGAAGAAACCCCTTTCAACTCCCTGAGGGTTCTCTGAAAAATCACCTGATAAACACAGATTAATATGAAGAAAAGGCATAACAGATTTTGTTATATCATAGTTTTATATGACACGGGAGACATCAAAATGAAGACCCAAAGATATGGGGAAAACTGTCCATGTTTATGCTTAGGTTCTATGAAGCAGGCACAGCCTTGTAGAAATGTGAGTGGACAAGAAAAGGGTGATCTAATGCTAACAGACTGAGCTGGGCAACCCAGCAAGGCCTGTCTGTTCAGATTCTTCTTGGCCTCCCTGCGTAGCATTCATCCTCCCTGGTATGGGGCAGGACGGTTTCTGGAATGGAGGTCTTATGACCTACAATCAGGCAAGGTAGGTCAGAGGATTTCTTTAGGGCCAGTTCCAAGACAGAAAAGTGGGGGAAGGTTAGAGTTATATCTATGAATGTAACTCTAACCTTGGAGAAGAGGGAATCTAGTTTCCACGGCTTGCCTCAGGGGAGAATAAAGCTGAGAGACGGGAGGGCAGAGAAAGTCAGAGGAAAACTGCTTGTGAGACTGCTTCTAAGGCGTCGACTTTGGGGTATTGCTTTCTGGGCCCCAACAGGGAATTTCTCAGGGTGAATTGTATTACTCCAATTTTCTCCATTGCTTGGGATTCAGCTTTCTCAGATGCATGAAGTCAGTTTAGTTGTACTTATTGCATTGTTTTCCTTTTTGCAAAATTATATTGCTGTTGTCTGTCTCCCTTTCTCCAAGTCCTAGTGGATTTGTACCTTTATAATATTTATTACTGTGGGTTTTCTGGAGTATTCTATCTATCATCTTTAACTGGAAATTCACAGATACTATCATTTTTCAGTCATTCCATTAATGGCATCTGTCCCTTTCCAAGACAGGTCAGGGTTGGGAGTTTGTGGCATAAGTGCAGATAAGTTGGAGTTAAGTGTGAAAGAGGTTATGGAGGGAAGAACAGGAATGGATACTTTGGTAGTGAGTAGCTCAGGCTCCATAGGTTGGGCAGGGTGAACTGTATTCACCAGGGATATTTTCAAGCTCTTTCTGATTTTGGTTCATTATTGGCCTCAACACCTTCAGAGTTATATTTACTTGCATTGTATACACATGCTCCTAGGCTACTTAATTTGTATAATGCCCAGCATAAGTCAGTTTCTTTTTTGTCTAGTTTTATTGAGGTACAATCAACAAATAAAAATTATATATATTTAAGGTTTACAACATGATGATTTGATATGTGTATACTGTTGTAAAATAATTACCGCAATGAAGTTAATTAACATGCCAATCACCTCACATAGTTACCATTTTGTGTGTGTATGGTGAGAACACAAGATTTATTCTCCTAGCAAATTTGAAGTATGCAATACAGTATTATTAACTATAGTTATCATGCTATACATTAGATCCCCAGAACTTATTCATCTTAAAACTGAAAGTTTCCACCCTTTGACCAACATCTCCCCATTTCCCCCACTCCACAGCCCCTGGCAACAATTGTTCTACTCTCTGCTTCTATGAGTTCATCTCTTTTATTTATTTATTTTATTTATTTATTTTTTCCTTTTTGTCTTTTTTCGTGACCGGTAACGGGATCGCAACCCTCGGTGTCACGCCCGCACTGCGCTCAACCAGTGAGCAGACCGGTCTCTATATGGGATCCGAACCCTCAGCGGGAGTGCCGCCGCGCTGCCGCACTCCACCGAGTGCGCCATCGGGCCGGCCCGAGTTCATCTCTTTTAGATTGAGATCATACAGTATTTGTCTTTCTGTGTCTGGCTTATTTCACTTAACATTATGTTCTTCAGGTTCATCCACGTTGTCTCAAATGGCAGCATCTCCTTTTTAAGCCTGAATTATGTATTTATATGAGGGATCTTCAAAAAGTTCATGGAAAGATTTGCATTTTCATTACTTATTTATTTATTCTTTTAATTTTTTTATTGTTACATAGTCGATTGTACATATCTGTGGGGTACAGAGTTGAATATCATTGCCTACATGGAATATGTGCTGCTCAAATCAGGATAATTAGCATATTCAACATTATACATGGGCCGGCCCGGTGGCTCACTGCTATAGTGCGCTGCTTGGGAAGTGTGGTGGCGCTCCCGCCGAGGGTTCAGATCCCACATACAGACCGGTTCCCGCTCACTGGCTGAGCGAGGTGCGGGCGCAACACCGAGGGCTGCGATCCCGATGCCGGTCCCGGTCCGGTACGGGGGCGACACTGAGGGTTGCGATCCGTTGCCGGACACGGAAAAAGACAAAAAAAAAAAAAAAATTATACAATGTAATTGTTTTTCATGGCCCTTTAACAATTCCTCTCTAAAACCCCTTCCCCTTTCCCACCTCTGGTAACTTTAGTTCTGTTCTGTCCTTTTGAAAGTTCAGGGTATTATTGTGATTGTCACATCTTTCTTTCTTTTTATTTATTTGTTTATTTTTTAGCTCCCACTTACGAGTGAGGACATGAGGTATTTCTGTTCTGTGCCTGGCATATTTCACTTAACATGATTTTCTGTAAGTTCATCCATGTTGCAGCAAATGGCAGCATTTCATTCTTTTTTATGGCAGAGTAGTATTCCGTTGTGTATATATACCACATTTTCCCTATCCAGTCATCTGATGGTGGACATTTAGGTTGGTTCTAACTCTTGGCTATTGTAAATAGAGCTGCAATAAACATGGGGGCACAGGAATACCTTCTACATGATGATTTCCATTCCATTGCGTACATACCCAGCAGTGGGATTGCTGGATCATATGGCAGTTCTATCTGTAGTTGTTTGAGGATCTTCCATACTGTTTTCCATAATGGCTGCACCAATTGACAGTCCCACCAGCAATATAGGAGTGTTCCCCATTCTCCGCATCCTTGCCAGCATTTGTTTTTTTCTGTGTGTGGCTGGCAGGTTTCAAGATCCAAACCCATGACCTTGATGTTATAAGGCTGTGTTCTAACCAACTGACTTAACTGGCCAGCCCCTCTTGTTAGCATTTGTTATTCTCTGTCTATTTGATAATAGCCAGTCTAACTGGGGAGAAATAATATCTCAATGTAGTATTGATTTGCATTTCCCTGATGCTGAGTAATGTTAAGTATTTTTTTCATGTGCCTGTTGGCTATTTATATATCTTCCCTTGAGAACTGTCTATTCAACTCCTTTGCCCATTTTTTAATAGTTATTTTTTTTTTTACTGTTAGGTTGCTTGAGTTCCTTGTATATTCTGGATATCAAACCTTTGTTGGATACATAGTTTGCAAATATTTTCTCCCACTCTGTAGGTTGTCTTTTAACTCTGTTAATTGTTTCTTTTGCTGTGCAGAAGCTTTTTAGATCGATTTAATTTCATTTGTTGATTTTCTTTTTCTTGTCTCCTCTTTTGGGGATCATATTCATAAAGTGTTTGCCCATTCCTACTTCCTGAAGTGTTCCCCTATGTTTTCTTTTAGGAGTTTTATAGTTTCAGGTCTTATGTTTAAGTCTTCAATCCATTTTGAGTTAATTTTGGTATAGAGTGAGAGGTATGGGTCTAGTTTCATTCTTCTACATGTGGATGTCCATTTTTCCCAGCACCATTTATTGAAGAGGCAGTCTTTTCCCCAATGCATGTTCTTGGTGTCTTTTTTGAAGATCAGTTGGCTATAAGTATGTGGGTTGATTTCTGGGTTCTCCATTCTGTTCCATTAGTCTGAGTGTCTGTTTTATGCCAGTACCATGCTGTTTTGATTATTATAGCTTTGTAGTATAATTTGAAGTCAGGTTATGCCTCTGGCTTTTTTTTTTTTCCCCTCAGGATTGCTTTGGCTATTCAGGGTTTTTTGTTGTTCCATGTGAATGTTAGGATTATTTTTTCTTTTTTTTTTTTTTAAAGATGACCGGTAAGGGGATCTCAACCCTTGGCCTGGTGTTGTCAGCACCACGCTCAGCCAGTGAGCAAACCGGCCATCCCTATATAGGATCCGAACCCGGGGCCTTGGTGTTATCAGCACCGCACTCTACCGAGTGAGCCACGGGCCGGCCTTAGGATTATTTTTTCTATTTCTGTGAATAATGTCATGCTATTTTGATGGGGATTGCAATGAACACATAGATTGTTTTGTGTTGCTTTGCCCCCCACAGATTTGTCACCCCACTTCCCCTGGGTGACTGAGCCACAAAGGATTATTCAAAGCCCATCTCTTCTGAGCAGTGAGAGACCCTGTAGTGGTTAATCTCCCCCCAGAACCCTCAAGCGAGAGGTATCCCTTCCTTGGGAAATTAACCCCAAATTGGGGTTCTCTTCCTGCATTTCTTTTCCAGACCAGGAAGTTACAGGAAGAGAACATAGGTGGGGTTATAGTTTAACAATATAGGCTGATAACTTTCAGTGAAACAAGTCAGATGACATTCCAGTAGACAATCAAGTGATTTTTTTTTCCTTTTTGTCTTTTTTCATGACCAGCAACGGATCGCAACCCTCAGTGTCGCGCCCGTACCAGACCGGGACCGGCAACGGGATCGCAACCCTCGGCGCTGTGCCCGCACCTCGCTCAGCCAGTGAGCGGCCGGTCTGTATGTGGGATTCGAACCCTCGGCGGGAGTGCTGCTGCACTCCCAAGCGGCGCACTGTAGTAGTGCGCCACCGGGCTGGCCCCGACAATCAAGTGATCTTACAACAATTTCTCAGTATCTTTACAAAACAATCAGTAACTAGTCTGTCCTTGAGCCAGCAACCTTGCTGTGCCACAAGTCTTTATCTTACACCAGAGCCTTTATAGCCTGAGGAAAATTTCCAGTCTTCCACAAGGTCAATATTTGAAACTGCAAGGCTTTGGAAAACCAGGCCCTGTGAAGTACATTTGCTTTAAGAATCCTCTATAGTTTCAGGTAGTATGGACATTTTCACAACGTTAATTCTCCCAATCCAAGAGCATCAAATATCTTTCCATCTTTTTGTGTCCTCTTTAATTTCTTTCAACAGTGATTTGTAGTTGTCATTGTAGAGATCTTTCACCTCCTTGATTAAACTGATTCTTAGGTATTCTGTTATTTTGGTGACTATTGTAAATGGGCTCTGCTTCTTGATTTCTTCTTCTGCCAGCTCGTTGTTGGAGTATAAAAATGGTACTGATTTTTGTGCATTGATTTTGTATCCTGCAACTTTACTGAAGTAGTGTATCACCTCAGAGTTGTTTTGTAGAGTTTTTTTTGGTTTTTTTGTTTTTTTTTTTAAAGATGACCAGTAAGGGGATCTCAACCCTTGGCTTGGTGTTGTCAGCACCACGCTCACCCAGTGAGCAAACTGGCCATCCCTATATGGGATCCGAACCCATGGCCTTGGTGATATCAGCACCGCACTCTCCCGAGTGAGCCACAGGCCGGCCCCGTTTTGTAGAGTTTTGGGGCTTTTCTATATATAAGATCATGTCATCTGCAAACAGGGATGGTTTGATTTCATCTTTTCCAATTTGGATGCCCCTTACTTCTTTCTCTTGCCTGATTGTTCTGGCTAGTACCTCCAATACTATGTTAAATAGGAGCGGTGAGAGTCAGCATCCTTGTCTTGTTCCCATTCTTAAGGGGAAAGTGTTCAGCTTTTCCCCATTCAGGATGATATTGGCAATGGGTTTGTCATATATGTCTTTTATTGTGTTCAAATACTTTCCTTCTATACCTAATTTGCTGAGAGCCTTTATCATGAAGGGAGGCTAAATTTTGTGAAGTGCTTTTTCTGTGTCTATTAAGATAATCATATAGTTTTTGTCCTTGATTTTCTTGATAAGGTGTATCACATTTATTGACTTGCGTGTGTTGAACCATCCTTGAATCCCTGGGATGAATCCCACTTGATCTTGGTGTATAATTTTTTTGATGTGTCACTATATTCTATTTGCTAATATTTTCTTGAGGATTTTTGTGTCTATGTTCATCGAAGATATTGGCCTTTGTTTTCCTTTTCTTGTTGTATCTTTGATTTTGGTATCAGGGTGATGCTGACCTCACAGAACAGGTTTGGGAGAATGGTCTCTGTTTCAATTTTTTGGAATAGCTTGAAGCAGATTGGTATTAATTCCTCTTTAAAGGTTTGGTAGAATTGAGCAGTAAAGTCATCTGGTCCTGGGCTTTTCTTTGATGGAAGACTGCTGATTTCTGCTTCAATCTAGTTGCTTGTTATTGGTCTGTTCAGCTTTTCTGTTTCTTCTTGGTTCACTCTTGGTAGTTTATATGTGTAAGAAATTTATCTATTTCCCCCAGGTTTTCAAATTTGCTGGTGTATAGTTGTTTATAATAGTCTATAATGATTCTTTGTATTTCATTGGTATCAGTTGTAATGTCTTCTTTTACATTTCTAATTTTTGTTATTTGGGTCTTTTCTCTCTCTCTCTCTCTTTTTTTTTTTTGTTATCCTAGCTAATGATTTATCTATTTTGTTTATCTTCTCAAGAAACCAACATTTGTTTCATTGATCTTTTGTATTGTTTTTCAAGTTTCTATTTCATTTAGTTCTGTTCTGATCTTAATTATTTCTTTCCATTTACTAATTTTGAGATTGGATTGTTCTTGTTTTTCTAGTTCTTTGAGGTGTGGGATTAGGTTGTTTATTGAAAATCTTTCTCTTCTTTCGATATAATCATTTATTGCAATAAACTTCCCTCTTAATACTGCAGCATCCAACAGGTTTTGGTATGATGTATCTTTGTTTTCATTAGTTTTGAGGAATTTTTTGATTTCTTGTTTAATTTCTTCTTGGACCCATATGTCATTAAGGAGCATGTTGTTTAATTTCCATGTGTTTGCAGAGTTTCCAGAGTTTCACTTGTTAATGATTTCTAGTTTTAATCTGTTGTGGTCTAGGAAGATACTTGAAATGATTTTAATTTTTAAAAATTTGTTGGGGCTTGATTTGTGACCTAACATGTGGTCTGTCCTGAAGAATGTTCCATGTGCTGATGAGAAATATGTGTATTCTTTAGTTGTTGGATGAAATGCTGTGTAGATATCTGCCAGGTCCGATTAGTCTAAAGTGTGGTTTAAATCCTGTGTTTCTCTGTTGATTCATTGCCTACATGATATGTCCAATGTTGTGAGAGGGGTATTCAGGTCCCCAACTATTACTGTATTTGGGTCTATCTGTTTCTTTAGGTCTAATAATGTTTGCTTTATATATCTGGGTACTCTGATGTTGGGTGCATATATATCTACTTGCTTGTTAGATCCCTTTATCATTATATAATGGCCTTCTTTGTCTCTTTTTATGGTTTTTGGTTTAAAGTCTGTTTTATCCAATATAAGGATAGCTAATCCTGCTCAATTTTGATTTCCATTTGCATGGTATGTCTTTTTCCATCCCTTCACTCTTAGTCTGTGTGTCTTTACTGGTGAGGTGAGTCTTTTGTAGACAGAATATAGTTGGGTCTAGCTTTTTATTTTTGTTAAAACTTTCATTTATTCATTTATTTTTTTCATCACCACAAAAAATTATCATTTCTTTGTGATGAGAACATTCAAAGCTCCTCTATTCTAGCCATTTGAAAACATGCAGTAAATTATTTATTTAATAAATTTAATGTTAATTATAGATGCCTAGCTCAACTGCACACCTATAGAACTACTAAATCACTATTTTTGTCTTTGTAAACATTATAAAGCAAGTTTCTTGGTGCTATCTTAAGATGTGAAATCCAAAACAAAATAATCAACCATATATATTTGTACCTCAAAACTTCTACCTAATCTTTTTTTCTTTTCTTAATTTTAAATGCAGTTGATGAGGAACCAATTTAACACAAAAATTAATATCCTTAATGAAAAAAAGAACTCTTAAAAATGAATTAGAAAAATGTAAGCAGAAACTTGCTGAAGGACATGAGCAGATAAGTTACACACCCCATAGAAACACTTGTGTCTAATAAGTACACTCTAAGCTGTTTTTGTGGGGTTTGGGAAGGGGATGGGGCTAAGCCCCTTGGCCCCCCATCTCAGGGTCCCAGGAGGTTTGGTTTGGGGGCTTTTGGTCCTGGCTCCATGGTTTGACAGCTCCCTCTGTTGTCTCATGGTCCTAGGGGCAAATGGCACTGGCTCCCCATGGTTGCCTGGCCTGGTTGCATAGATGGTGGTGAGCGGTGCTGAGGCCCAGCGGCTCCCTCTTGTCATCTCAGGGCCCTGGGGGTGAATAGCCAGGTCTAGCTTTTTAATCCAAACAGCCAGTATATGTCTTTTGAGTGGGAAATTTAATCTATTTACATTTAAGGTCATTACTGAAAGATTTTGTCTTACTTCTGGCATTTTATCAATTTTCATTCAGATGTTTTTAGTATCTTTTCTTTCTTTCTTTCCCATTTGTTGTTTGTCTTTGGTGCTTTTTGGTTCTTGGAGGTGGCAAGATACAGTTTCTTTCTCTTTCTCATTTGCATTTTTGTTCTACTAGTGGGTTTTGTTCTTTCTTGTGTATTTGTGGTAGTGATTATCATTTTTTGCATTCTAGATGCAGGACTCCCTTGAGAATTTCTTGTAGGGCTGGTCATGTGGTGTTTTTGTTTGTTTGGGAAATACACTATTTCTCCTTCATTTCTGAAGGATAACCTTGGTGGCTATAGCATTCTTGGCTGGCAGCTTGTTTCTTTTACTATTTTGAATATATCATCCTATTTTCTTCTGGCCTGTAGAGTTTCTGTTGAGAAGTCTTCTGTTAATCTGATGAGGACTCTTTTATAGATTACTTGATGCTTTTCTCTTCCTGCCTTTAAGATTCTCACTCTGTTTTGAGCTTTGCCAGTTTGAGTATAATGTGCCTCAGAGCAGACCATTTTGGGTTTAATCTCTTTGGGGATCTTTGAGCCTCCTGAATTGGAAGGTTTGTGTCTCTCTCTATACCTGGGAAGTTTTCCATTATTATTTTGTTGAATATGTTCTCAATGTCTTTTCCATTCTCCAGCCTTTCAGGAATACCCATGATTCTGATGTTTGTGCTCTTAAGGTTGTCTGCTATCTCTCTTAGATTTTCTTCATTTTTCAAAAAAACTTTTTTCTTATTTTTTTGTCTGCCTGAGTGTTTTTTTTTTTTTTTTTTTTTTTTTTTTAAA
>NW_007727798.1:146244-150404 GCF_000696425.1 Galeopterus variegatus
TTTTTTTTTTTTTTTTTTTTTTTTTTTTAAAGGTGACCGGTAAGGGGATCTTAACCCTTGACTTGGTGTTGTCAGCACCACGCTCACCCAGTGAGTGAACCGGCCATCCCTATGTGGGATCCGAACCCGGGGCCTTGGTGTTATCAGCACCACACTCTCCCGAGTGAGCCACGGGCCGGCCCTGCCTGAGTGTTTTTGAAGAGACTGTCTTCAAGATCAGAAATTCTTTCTTTTGCTTTTTTTAGCCTATTTCTCAAGCTCTCTATTGTGTTTTTTATTTCATTGAAAGACTCCTTCAGTTCCATGAGTTCTGCTACATTCTTTTTTAAAGTATTAATCTCTTTGTAAATTTTCCCTTTCATATCCTGGATAGTTTTGCTGAGTTTGTTGTGTCATCTAACTGCTTCTTGTATCTCACTGAGTTTCCTTAAGATTTTTTTTCGGAATTCCTTTTCAGTCATTTCAAGGGTTTCCTGCTCTGTGGGGTGTGGCACTTGAGAGTTATTATATTCCTTTGGTAGACTCATATTTTCTTGTTTTTTCATATTTCTAGTATCTCTATGTCAATGTCTGGTCATCTAGTATAGCAGCTGCTTCTGTTACTCTCTTTCCCTGGACTCTGCCAGTGACCCTCCTTGTGTGAATGTAGTTGAGTGGTTGGCGTTCCACTGCACAGTGGCAATGGCTGCTGTGGCTGCTGCTGTGGAAGCAGGCTGCCCTTGTGGCAGTGGGAATTGTGAAGGTGGCTTTGGTGGGCTACCCACATGGCAGTGGTGGCTCTGGCACCAGCAGGCTGTTTGCATGATGATGGTGGCTTCCTGGTGGCACTGGTGGTGCCATCAACTACAGTAATGGAGGGTGTAGCAGCTTTCCACTTGGTTACGGTGTCCACAGCAGTGGCTCATACAGCTACAGTGTCTGCAGTGGCATCAGGGCTACTTCCTGACAGTGGCATAGGTGCCAGTGTGTGAAACTGCCTCCCTAGCATCTGTGGTGTCCTTGGCAGCAGTGGGGTTTCCTTGTGGGGGCAGCAGCAGCCCCTTTGGCTGCAACTGCCTCCCTTATGTCTGCAGTGTTCACAGCAGCAATGGGGTTACCTCATGGGGTGGCAGGGGCACCAATGAGTGCAATCACATCCCTAACATCTGTGATGTCCTCAGCAGCAGTGGGGATACCTGATGGGGCAGCAGGGGTACCAGTGGCTGCAACAGCCTCCACTGTATCTATGGTGTCTTCAATGGCAGCAAGGTTACCTCATGGGGGTGGCAGTGGTGCTGGCAGCTGCAACTGCTTCCCTCATGTCTGTGGTGTCCTTGGTGCCAGCATGTTTATCTTGTGGTGGTGGCAATGATGCTGTCATCTGCAGCCCTCTCCCTCATGTCTGCAGTGTTCTTGGTAGCAGCAGGGTTACCTCATGGGGGTGACAGCAGCACCAGCAGCGTCCTTTGCAGCAGCATGGCTAACTCACGGTGGCGGCAATGGTCGTGGTGCTTGCAGCCACCTCTGTCATATCTGAAGAGTCCATAGCTGCAGTGACAGGCACCCTGCAGGTCTGCTGCTCTGTGGGTAGCTTCTCTACAATGGGTCATGGTTCGGGGACTAGACAATGGCTCCAGCAACTGTGGCAGGGGCAGTGGTGGGCCTATTTCAATCTTATTCTGTGGGAGGAATGTGCCCTGGGCACCTCTAATCTGTTATCTTTTCAGAAGTGCCTGTATTACCTTTTAATTCTATTTGTCCATGAATTTTTGAAGTACCCTCATGTTTGTATGTGTGCACTCGTGTGTGTGTATAGGTCATATATAAATATATACACAATTTCTTTACTCATTCATTTGTTGATAGACACTTAGGTTGATTCCATATTTTGGTTATTGTAAATAATGCTGCAGTGAACATGGGAGGACAGATATCTCCTCAAGGTACTGATTTCATTTCTTTTGGATATTTACCCAGAAGAGGAATTGCTAGATCATATGGCAGTTCTATTTTTAATTTTTTGAGGAACCTTTATACTGTTTACCATAATGGCTGTATCTCATTTACATTCACCCCAATAATGGACAAAGGTTTAATTTTCTCCACACCCTCACCAACACTTGTCATCTTTTTTTTTTTTTCATAATAGCCATCCTAACAGGTGTGAGGTGATATCTAATTGTGGTTTTAATTTTCATTTTCTTGATGATTAGTGATATTGAGCCCTTTTCACATACCTGTTGGACATCCGTTTTTTAATTGGGTTATTTAATTATTTTTGCTATTGAGTTGTATGAGTTCTCTATATATTTGGATATTAACTCCTTATCAGATATGTGAATTCCAAATATTTTCTCCCATTACATAGGTTGTCTTTTCATTTTGTTGATTGTGTCCTCTGCTGTGCTGAAGCAGTTTGATGTAGACCAACTTGTTTATTTTTGCTTTTGTTGCTTGTGCTTTTGGTGTCATATCCAAAAAAATCCTTGCCAAGACCAATGTCAAGAAACTTTCCCCCTATGTTTTCTTCTAGGAGTTTTATGGTTTCAGGCCTTACATTTAAGTCTTTAATCCATTTCTAGTTACTTTTGTGTGTATGGTGTAAGACAAGGGTATGATTTCATTCTTTTTCATGTAGATATCCAGCTTTCCCAACACCATTTATTGAAGAGATTATCTGCTATGATGTGAATGTGTGTTCCCTCCAAAGGTCATATGGGAGCTTAATCCCCCATGTGGCAGTGTTGAAAGGTGGGGCCTTTGAGAGTTGATTGGATCATGAGGGCTATGCCCTCATGAATGGATTAATCCATTCATGGATAAATGGGTTAATGGATGAGTGGATTACCACAGGAGGGGCAAGGGTGGCTTTATAAGGAGAGCAAGGGAGCATGTTAATGCACACTCTTGACCTGTTACCATGTGATATCCTTGGTTGCCTCGGGACTCTGCAGAACCTCCACCAAGACAAAGGTCCTCACCAGATATACCCTTCAACCTTGGACTTCTCAGCCTCCAAAACTGACTGTAAGAAAGAGATTTCATTAAATTATAAGTTATTCAGTTTCAGGTATTCTGTTATAAGTGACAAAAAATGAATTAATACACTATTCTTTCCCCATTGTGTGTTCTTGATACCCTTGTCAAAGATTAGTTGACTACATATGTGTGTGTTTTTTCTGGGCTCTTTGTTCTGTTATATTGGTCTATATGTCTGTTTTTATGCTAGTGCCATACTGTTTTAATTACTATAGCATTGTAGTATAATTTAAATCAGTAAATGGGATTTGTTTTTCTTTCCAGCTTTGTTCTTCTTTTTTACAATTGCTTTGACTAGTCAGTATTTTTTGTGGCTCCATATAAATTTTAGGATTTTTTTTCCATTTCTGTGAAAAATTTCATTGAAAATTCAATAGGGATTGCACTGAATCTGTAGATTGATCTGAATAGTATAGACATTTTAACAATATTAATTCTTCCAATACATGAACACAAATATCTTTTCATTTATTTGTGTCTTCTTCAGTTTCTCTCACCAATGTTTTATAGTTTTTAGTGTATAGTTTTTACCTCTTTGGTTAAATTTACTTGTAAGTATTTTATTCTTTTTCGTGATATTGTAAATGGGATTGTTTTCTTAATTTCTGAGGTATTTTTTAGAGTGCTTAGCCAGGAGGCTTTTGGAGGAGGGAGTGGGGTAAGCATGACAGAGAACTGAGTTTAGAAAGCTTTGACATCAGTGATTACCCATCAAACATATGCAAACACAAAGAGAATACTACAATGAACCCCACCACCCAGTTTCAGCAATTAACAAGTTATAACTAATCTTATTTCTTTTATATCTCCAATCATCCTCCTCATCCCCCCATCCCAGCACAACTCTTGGTTTATTTTGAAGTAAATTCCAGATGTTTTATCATTTTATCTGTAAATATTTTAGTGTGCATTCATATGTATCTCTAAAAAGCAAGGGTTTTCCTTTTAAAACATACTACCATGCAACCATTACCCATACACCTCAAAATTAACGATAATTGCAATAATTTTAAAAGGTGAGCTATGAGCTAGAGGTAAGGCTTGTTTCTTCCATGAATGGAATTTGGAACAGTATCAAATAGAATTATATGATCCTGGCCTCTTTAGGAACTTTTTTTTTTTTTTTTTTTTTTTTTTTTTTT
>NW_007727798.1:150682-159183 GCF_000696425.1 Galeopterus variegatus
ACTCCTTCCCCTATGAATTGATCAGGTCCAGTGGCTTGATCACATTAGAGTTTTTTTTTTTTTTTTGTCTTTTGTCTGTTTCCGTGTCCGGCAACGGATCGCAACCCTCAGTGTTGCCCCCGTACCGGACCGGGGACCGGCAACGGGATTGCAACCCTCAGTGCCACTCCCGCGCCTCGCTCAGCCAGTGAGCGGGAACCGGTCTGCATGTGGGATCCGAACCCTCGGGCGGGAGCGCCGCCGCGCTTCCCAAGCGGCGCACTATCCAGTGCGCCACCAGGCCGGCCCCTCTCTTTAGGAACTTTTGAGAATTAGCAATTTAAATGATCATACTAAAAAGTTCTTACTTAAGACATAATATCCAAATCTTTAAGTCCCTACACATCCCTGATTTAACCAGAATCCATAATAAATCTGTGAAAACTGGCCTATGAGTGGTATATTCTACACTAAACAAATAGTCTAAGATTGATCAACATAACAAGACTTGCGTTCATTAAGTAGTAGACTGCCTGGAAGAAAGCCAGGGGTTTTTAGTTTTAGATCTAAGGAGTAGATATCATGCATAGCAGAGGAAAATAAGAAAACATTATTTTTTTGATAGGATTTTTTTCCAGTTTGAGAGAGTGCCTCACTGCATCTTTGATGCCTAGCCACCCTTTCAACAATGGATGGAGAGTGTTGGCTTTTGTAGGGGAGTCAAAATTTCTTTTCCCTTTACCCTTCTAAGTTCCTGGCTGGGGAATTGACTGACCAAAGAGAGATCAATGAGAGAAAAACAAATACAGAAGTTTGTTAATGTGTGCATTGCACATACACACAGGATCACTCAGAGATGAGCAACTCAAAGGAGGGGTTGGAATTTGGGGTTTATATACCTAATTTCATAGGATAAAGGGAGTGAGGAGAAAGGGAAGTTACTAAAAGCAAATGACTTTTTGGAAAGATAAATGGATTCTTAGGAAAGTAGAAGAGAGATATGATAATCTTGTGACAATATCTATGTGGGTATGGCACTGACTCCTTGCCTTTGAGAAGATTAGATTGCTTCTGGGAAGAGGATTTATGACAATTGAGTTCTTTTGAGAGTCCCTGCTTTAAAGTAGATAATGGATTTCAAGAATTCAAGTGCCTTTGGCTCAAAATAATTCATATGCCAAGGATCTTCTTCACTTACATCCCCTCGTTACTACAGAAAAGGCTACGTTATTGTTCAGTAACAAATAATTCCAAATCTCAGTATCATAGCATAACAAAAGTTTATTTCTTGCTCATGCTCTACTAAGGGAAATGTTTACCAAGGGGCTTTGTTTTTTGTAGACACTCAGGGCTGATGGAGTCTTCATCTATACATGTACTTCAATGATCACCACAGAAGTGTGAAGGTAAGGGATCGAGGAGAAGGACCCTTTTCTACGTCTGGATATTGCCATCTACATGTTATATCTGTAATGGTAACAGTAATTATGAGATTATGATTAGAGTTAGTTTTAGAATACAATACAGTAAGGATAGCATAGCAGAAACATGGAAAGTATTTGGGTCGTTGATGATATCAATAGCCACTTTATCAAGCAATTCTGACATTATCTTATCTCTGAAGTTCTTGATATGTGAGATAATAAATTTCCCCATCATTTAAGGTATTCAGTTTGGTCTTCTGCTATTTGCAGCTGAAATCATCTGAACTGATACAAAGGGTAATAGAAATTAATCCATTCCATGCTATAATTTGTTGTTGGTGGTGGTGATAGTACTTGCTGGGAGTCACCCAAAGAAGAATTAAGGCCTGTGTGTATTTTTGAAAGAATGAGGGAGAAATGTGTGGTGTGGAGCTTGATGAACAATCAGGAGAGCAACACTTTCTTTTACTTAAGGTGTCTGGAATCATTAACTACATAAAAAAAGTTCCTGGGAAGTTGCTGAGGAGTGAGACCTGTGAATGCAGATCTACAAGCTTATTTTTAATACAAAAGCATTAAAATAAAAATCCTCATTCTTTACAGGGATGACCAGCATCCTGTTTGGTATAGCAAATTCCATTGAGAGTTACTGCTTAGTTTCAGAAGCCACCTTGGAAATCCCCCAAAATTGGTCTTGGACATGAGAACAAATATCATTGATATTATCCACACCATTACTGAGGGCATGTGTTGTCAGAAGTTGTAATCATCCTCAGTTGAGTGCTAGCCCAGGAACAGGGAAAGAGGCCTTTGAAACCTGGCATGGGCTTACTTACATAAATGATGCTAGAATGACATGTATCAGAGGCAGAAAAATTATAGAGATGGTTGAAAAGCTTTAGAGTCAGGGCTGGCTACATAATTTGTGGGGCCCAGTGCAAAATCAAAATGAGAGGCCCATTGTTCAAAATTATTAAGAATTCCAGATGTCCGTGAAAATTGCAGAATGAGCTCCAAAGGACCATCTCTCCTCAGAAATACTAAAAGAAAAATGAGCAAAACTGAATCAATTTTGTCGGAACTCTGGAAAATAGTCAAAGCTTTACAGCAACCAAGTGATCTTAGCAAATCAAGAAAAATGTGGTAGAACTTTGTGAAGTTTTATCTTATCCTTACCCCAAACCCTTCCTATGTGCACTGGCAGTCATAAATATTGCAGCTTATGTTCCTGTTGTGGGAACCTGGTTCCAGACAGAGCAGAGCAGACCTTGCTCCCAAGGAATTGTGTTTGCCTCTTTTGACCTGTCAGGGGTAGTGTGAAGAACTGACACATGGCACTTGCCTTTATTTCACTGAACTCAGAACACCCTTAGGGTGGAAAAGTGGTTAAATGGAGGGTGTTTCTGGAAAACATTGAAAGATAAATGAACAAGTTACTGCTACCTGGGGCAAAAGATTACAGTTTAGGCAAGCAATAGACATGCTGAAAGTCTGGGAGGAACAGCAGGGGGAGAAAGTTACTTTGGGAAATAAGGGCTTTGCAAAGTTGCTACATATACAAGGGTACTTCAAAAAGTTCAAGGGAAAAAAGTTCAAGGAAAATGGAATTACAGACACCATAAATCTTTCCATGAACTTTTTTGAGGACCCCTGGTAATGGGGAACATAGAAAACTATGTGCATGCCCAAGGCAAGTCACATTATATTAGTTTGTCTCTGTTGCTTATAACAGAATACCTGAAACTGGGTAATTTATAAAGAAATGAAATGCATTTCTTCCAGTTTTGGAGTCTGGGAAGTCCAAGGTCTAGGCAACACATTAGGTGAAGGACTTCTTGGTGGAAACTCTCTACAGGGTCCCTTGGAACCAGGGTCTCACATAGCAAGAATGCGCTGAGCAAGAGCACTAATCTTCTCACTTGCTCTCCTTTTAAAGCCATCAGAACCATACCCATTACTCCATGAATGGAGGGCACAGTCCTCACAATCTAATCACCTCTTAAAGCTTCCAACCTCAAGTACTGTAATTGGATTTTCCACCCTCTTTGCACTCTTATAATGGGGGTCAAGTTTCCAACACATGAGTTTTTGGGGGACACATTTAATTGATAGCATGCATGATCAGAAAAAATCTAAGAAAACCCTGAGATTTTACTTCCTGCTGATCTTTAGGCTCAGTGCAAGCAGGAAATAAAGACTAAACCAGAGTTGTAAACCAACTGCCGAAGCATTGAAGGAGTGCCCCAATACAAAACCAATTTACAAAAACTAGGCTAGATTTTCTCTCTTTCTTTCTTTGAGTCTGGGATTTATTTGTTTGTTTATTTATTTATTCACTGTTGTGGTAAAAAATGTGTAATGTAAAATTTTCTATCTTAACTGTTGGAGTGAGCAGGACTGAAGCCGTGTTGGGACCTAAAAGTGCCTGGACTGTGGGGGGGGAGGGGTAGGGCGGGTTTTAAAAAGGACAGTTTTTTCTCTCCACTCTTTCTTCCCATCCCCTGACTTTCCTATCTTGCTTGCTAAATAGGAAAACAAGGCTGAGAAGCTAATTAATACTTTGCAAAGCTGACAGTTCTTTCTTTGAGATTTGTAGAGTTTGAGAAATGATCAAGGCCAAATGACTGGAAGCTGACCTTGGGCATCAGCCAAGTCAACCAGAGCTCAACAAAGCAAAACTACACAAAAGACCTTGCAGAAGAGTTGATTCTACTCTGGAGCAAGTCAAAATCTTGCAGCGTCCTGAGATAATAGCAAAGATGAGAACAGAAACCAAAGAAGGTCTTGGCAAGACCTTGTACCTGACTCATAGACATGGACCCCCTCATAGCTCATGTCTCCTTCTTTCCTGCTTTTTACTTCCCATGTTCCATTCCCTCAACCCCTCCTTTAAAAAAACCCCAGTAAATCTAAATCTTTGAGATCTTTCAGCTAAATACATCTGCTTTTCTAACACCAACCATTTGACTTCTGAGTCTTTTTTTCTTTCCTTCTCAAGGGGGCGGGCAGCTGGACCTGAGTTTGGTAACATAACCACTATTAAGTGTATAGTTTACTAGTATTAAATATATTCACATTTGTATTAGTCTGATTCCATTACTTATAACAAAATACTTGGAACTGGGTGATTCATAAAGAAAATGAAATTTATTGCGTACAGAATCTGAGGCTGGGAAGTCCAAAGTCCATCTGCTCGTGGCGACAGTGACCCAGGGGTCTCACATTGCAAGATGGTGGAAGCAGAGAGAGCAAAGAGAGCAAAAGGCAGACTCTCCTCTTTTAAAGCCCTCAGAACCACACCCCTGACCACCATTTTTAATCAATTCACTACAGCACGGTCCTACAATCCAATAACTTCTTCAAGGCTCCACCTTTCAATTAACATAATAGGATCTCCTACCCTCTTAACAGGCACATTGGGGGTTAAGTTTCTAATACATAAAACTTGGGGGAAACAATTCAAGCTTCAGGGAGTTTTGGGGAGACATAATTCAATCCACTACAATATTGTTGTGTGACAGATCTCCAGAAGTTTTTCACCTTGCAAAACCAAAATTCTACACCCATTAAATGATAACTTCTCATTTGTGCCTCCCCATCCCCTGTCAGCCACCATTATACTTTCTGTTTCTATGAATTAGAGTACACTGCATACCTCATATAAGTGGAATCACACAGTATGTGTCTTTTTCTGACTGACTTATTTCACTTAGCATAATGTCCTCAAAGTTTATCCATGTTGTAGCATGTGTCAGTTTCCTTCCTTTTCAAGGCTATATAATATTCTCTTTTATGTATATGCCTCATTCTGTTGATCATTCCTCCATCAGTGGACACTTAGGTTGATTCCACCTCTTGGCTATTGTGAATAATGCTGCTATAAATATGGGTGTACAAATATCTCTTCAGGACTCTGCTTTCAATTCTTTTGTATATATACCCAGAAGTGAACTTGCTGGATCATCTGGTAATTCCATTTTTAATTTTTTGAGTAACTCACATACTATATTTTTATTTTATTATTGAAAGGTTTTCATTTTCATCCTTAAAGCCCAGAAAATCACTATCTCTAGATCATGAAGATTCTTCATCACCATTGTCATATAAAGAATTTTCTTCATTTTAGGCATTCACTGCATTAAAAATTGAGTCAACAGTACCCTCAAACAATACCTCATTCTCATCTCTAGAGTCAATGATATTGTTATTTTCACAATATCACAAACCGTTTTCACTGCACTTCCTACATCTATGACCTAGTATCTGGAATTATTTTTCCACTTCCTAAAGAACACCCTTTAGAATTTCCTTTAGTTCCAATCTTCAGATGGCAAAGTCTCTCAGTTTTTGTTTCACAGAAATGTCATTTTCTACTTTGTTTTCTTGCCCAATCACTTAATTACTTTTTATCCATTCTTCTATTATGAAAATTTTCAAACACAAAAAAGTTGAAAGAATAGTACAATGTACTCTATGTACACACAATCTAGATTCAACAATTGCTAATAGTTGTCTTATTTTGTGTGAGTGTGTGTGTGTGTATGTACTTAAAAACCCTAGTTATGGGGCCGAGCCCGTGGCGCACTCGGGAGAGTGTGGCACTTGGGAGCGCAGCAGCGCTCCCGCCGCGGGTTCGGATCCTATATAGGGATGGCCAGTGTGATGGCGCTCACTGGCTGAGCGTGGTGCGGCTGGTCTCAAAAAGGACAAAAAACAAAAACAAAAACAAAAAAATCCCTAGTTATGGTTGGGGGGAGTAGTTTACCGAGTGTAGAGTTTCAGTTTTACAAGATGGAAAAGTTCTGGAGGTCTGTTGCACAACAATATGAATATAATTAATACTACTGAACTGTACACTCAAAAATGGTTAAAATGGTAAATTTGTGGGTTTTTTTTTTTTTTCAACCACAATTAAAAAAAATACCCTGGGGATTTTTTCTGTAGATATCTAGGGGCACAACATAGTAAATACATGACTCTACTGATACATGGTATGAAGAAAAAGTGGAAAAAGCCATGATCCTGTCCCAGTCATCTCATCAATCACAAAGCTGGGTTTTCCAACATAGTTCCAGATGGTCTGACTTGTATTCTACTATGAAAATAGTGGCCTAATGCCTTGAGTCATCTGCATTTCAAATGTAGCAGGGGTCTAATAGGCTGTAATGGGAGGGGATGCTTTACTTCTGGTTCACTCTCACTTCCAGGGTGCAGCTTTTTGGAATCTGTGCTACTCCTGGCTGTGTTCGCCTTCAAAACTATTCTTTCGCTTTCCCTGGCTTTCAGCCTCTTGGAGGAAAGACTCCATGGTGGGTAGGGAGATAGAAGTCAGGTCATCACTCCACTCCTTCTCTACTTTGAGTAGCTTCTCTGGAAGTGGTTCCATTTTCTCTTTGGCTCCAGCTAAACAGGACTGCCACAGTTCTAGCTTCCATTGGGTGATACCTAAGCTCCAGTGACATTGTGTCTTACCTCTGTTGGGGCTCAGAAAATAAAGCCACAAAATACGGCACTTTGACATGCTGAACTAAAGAAGCAGCCTCAAGGTCTCTCTCTGACCTTCCCCTGCCTACAGATCTCTCTGATCCTCTTTTCTTTCCTGAAGCACTGAGAGGGACTATCTCTGGAATTTCCTTATCTAGGAAAGCTTCTTTCCAAAAGAAAGCAATTGTCTTAAGACCCTCTCTCTTGGAATGTCATCAAATAACCAGAAAAGATTAACCACTGGAAAAGACTCTGAGAGTCCTCACCAAGCCCAGGCAGAATTTTCATCTATTCTTCTGAAGGCAGCTCAGGGAGATTACCCGGGAGGCTTCATCTGCATAATAAGACAGCCTTTGTCCACAATAAAGTTCTGCACTTCACCTTCCTGCCACCTCCCCCAGAGCTCAGAGGAACTTCATGCCAGGCCATTGTTTTTTTGTGTTCATTTATTTCCCCTGAAAATCATTTATTCCTATAACTGCCCTCCCTAATAGAAGAGGTTACTTAAGTGTCAACCATCTAGCCTTTTCTTTTGAATTTTCAAATTTTGTATGAAAATGTCCCATGCACATGTATGTGTGTAATACTTTTGTAATGTTTTTCTCTCAACCCATCTTTTGTTGTAGGGGTGTCAGCCATGTACTCTTTATGATGGGGAGAAAAGGGATCACCCCCTTTTTTTTTTTTTTTTTTTTTTTACCTATGCCTCTGTCTCTCCAACCCAGAAGTGATTGTGGCATGCTGCTCCTATTAATCCGGCATTCCTTTTGGATTTTTCAGGTCCTTCGTCACCTGTGTGACCAGTTCCCTGCAATACATTCCTTCTGCTGTAAATGTAAGAAGTAGTTTCAGCCTGCATGGTTAAATCTGAAAGGTAGCAGAATATGGCACTTCAAAATATGTCACTTTGGTATAAGCATTATTTTGTGCTGAAGGCAATTGAGGAGAAAAAGACACAAGAAAAGCTCTCTGCCTTCCCCCTATTTGTCTAAAAGCAGAACATAAATTTGTAAAGGTGTCCCCACTCCCCTCTCTACAAGGAAAGACAGAAGTTAATCACCAGAGACATCTCTAGACCCCGAGATGGCACCAAAGGAATCTATATAACAAAGCTTGCTAAAACTAGCCCTCATCTACAATCATTTTCTCTATATATTTGCCTTCCCACTATTTGTCACCCCTAGAAACTCAAAGTCCTTTTCCTTTGTCTTGTCATTTTTCTAAAATTTATTCTTTTGTCAGCACCACGCTCAGCCAGTGAGCAAACCGGCCATCCCTATATAGGATCTGAACCCGTGGCCTTGGTGTTATCAGCACTGCACTCTACCGAGTGAGCCACGGGCCGGCCCTTAAAAATTATTCTTTTGTTAAGATGCTGTGTAAGCCACAAGTTCTTTTTTTTTTTTTTTAATTTTATTTTGTCAATATACATGGTGGTTAATTATTGTTGCCCCTTACCAAAACCTCCCTCCCTCCTCCCTTTCCTCCCTCCCACCCAACAATGTCCTTTCTGTTTGCTTGTCGTATCAACTTCAAGGAATTGTAGTTGTTATGTCTTCTTCCAACCCCCCCCCTCCGGTTGTGTGTGTGTGTGTGTGTGTGTGTGTGTGTGTG
>NW_007727798.1:159317-209621 GCF_000696425.1 Galeopterus variegatus
ACAATGTCCTTTCTGTTTGCTTGTCGTGTCAACGTCAAGGAATTGTAATTGTTATGTCTTCATCTCCCCCCCGTTTTTGTGTGTGTGTGTGAATTTATTTATTTTTATCTCCCACCAATAAGTGAGAACATGTGGTATTTCTCTTTCTGTGCCTGACTTGTTTCACTTAATATAATTCTCTCAAGGTCCATCCATGTTGTTGCAAATGGCAGTATTTCATTCTTTTTTATAGCTGAGTAGTATTCCATTGTGTAGATATACCACATTTTCCGTATCCACTCATCCGATGATGGACATTTGGGCTGGTTCCAACTCTTGTAAGCCACAAGTTCTAAACACTCCTTTGAGTCATTCATCACTGGGTGCTCCCATGTATATGTGCAAAGTACATGTTAATAAACTTCTGTTTATTTTTCTCTTGTTACTTTTTTTTTGTAAGTCTAAATTACAGGACCCCAGCCAATGAACCTAAGATGGATAAAGGAGACATAGTTCTTCCTCCCTTACAAATCCAAAATAAATGGGCTGTAGTTTACCAGGGTTCTCACCCTCAGTGTGCCCTGAACTCCTTTTGTCCTCCTAACCTCAAAAGGTACAGTCCAGCCTCTCAGGTACTTCTTTGCATTGGCAAATGTAAGCAGAACAGAAGTAAATCTGAGTGACAGACCCAATAAATAAATAAAATTTATTTATTTTGGTGGCTGGCTAGTATTGGGATCCAAATCCATGAACTTGGTGTTATAAGATTGTGCTCTAACCAACTGAGCTGACCCACCAGCCCTTTACTAATATTTTAAAGTACATTAAGTTGAAAATTGTAATCACTGATCTCTTGTAATTTTAAACAGTCTACTTTTTTTTTTTCTTCCCTATATAAAAATGACTGGTAAGGGGATCTTAACCCTTGGCTTGGTGTTGCCAGCACCACGCTCAGCCAGTGAGCGAACTGGCCATCCCTATATAGGGATCTGAACCCGTGGCCTTGGTGTTATCAGCACCTCACTCTCCCGAGTGAGCCACAGGCCTGGCCCTAAACAGTCTACTTTATATAATAGCAGCTACTGTGTGTTGAATGTTTACCATGTACCAAACAATTGACATAAAATGTCTCAAGTAAATTTTCTAACTACGCTTTGAGATATTGTTATGTATTTTACAGATGAGAACATGGTCTCACAGGGATTTGAGACTTGCCTAAGGTCACACCCTAGATCAAGAGTTTCAGTCCAGGTCTGTATGATTCCAAAGTCTTTTAAAATTATGATATATTGCCTCTCTAGCACTGGCTCTTTTTTCACATACCCTTTCACATTTCTTTTTTTTTTTTAAAAAGATGACCGGTAAGGGGATCTTAACCCTTGGCTTGGTGTTGTCAGCACCACGCTCAGCCAGTGAGTGAACCAGCTATCCCTATATGGGATCTGAACCCTTGGTGTTATCAGCACCGCACTCTCCCGAGTGAGCCACGGGCCGGCGTCACATTTCTAATTTATATATTTACTCTTTCCTTCTCTTTAAAAAATTGCACCTGTCTGAGGTTTTTCTATTTTAAATATATTTTAGGAAGCAACTTATCTTTTCTTTTTTTTTTTTTTTCCTTTTTGTCTTTTTTTCGTGACCGGCAACGGATCGCAACCCTCAGTGTCACGCCTGTACCGGACCGGGACCGGCAACGGGATCGCAACCCTCGGTGTTGCGCCCGCACCTCGCTCAGCCAGTGAGTGGCCGGTCTGTATGTGGGATCCGAACCCTCGGTGGGAGCGCCGCCGCACTCCAAAGCGGCGCACTGTAGCAGTGCGCCACCGGGCCAGCCCGGAAGCAACTTTTCAAAGAAGCAATTTTCTTTTTATTTATCAATTCTGTTTTTCTCTGCTAATTCACTTATGGATGTTTCTGTTTTTAAAATTAATTTTAATTTTTTGTTTAAATCTTTTTTTATTTCTCTAATTTATGTAGTTTTGGGTTTTTTTTTTTTAGTAGTTCTTTTAAAATCTTCTTGAATTATAATGTAATAAAACATTTGTCTGCTAAATACTATTTTTGGATGGATTCCAGAAGTCATGATATACAATATTGTTTTCATCTTCTAAATTGTTGGCAGAGGTTGGGTTCCGGAGTTCTGGTCAAGATGGCAGAATAGACAGTCCCCAGCATCACTCTCTCCCGCAAATCAGCCAATTTACAACTATAAAAATGTAACAACAGCCGCTGGGGTTGCTAGAGCTCAGGGGAAGAGAAGGAGAGACCTAAGGAGTTCATGAAGGCAGAAAAGCTACGATGAGAGAAAGAAAAAACTGCTCAGAGCATTTCATGGTGCAGCCACTTTAAGGCTGGAGCTGCTGAACACATGGAGCAGGAGCCAGCAGAAGCCACAGCTGGGCCCTTAGGATGGAGTTGCTTGGAGGTGGCAGGGGAGAAGAGGGCCTTGGTGGCCCCCAGGACAGCAAGACCACTAATAGGGTTCCCATGGACCCACGCAGGAGTGAGGAGCCAGAACAACTGAGAAAAGGAGCCACTCAGAGGCTGGTGAGTCATGGGAAGGGACCAGCACACAGCCCATCCCATGGGAAGTGTTTGCAGCATGGGTGGTGGTGGAGACAGGCCCACCGGGGGAACACTGGGACACAGTAAGGTCAGCCAATCCACCCCTCAATCAGCGCAGGACCACTCAGAGGACACTGTAGGAAGACAGAATTGCATGGGGTGCAGTTTGATGAAAAGACTCAGGCCCAGATCAGAGTTTCTACACAACCCAGGTGCACCGGGTCTCTGGAGAGCCGGAAGTACCTATAAGGTCAGCCACCAAACCCTGAGCTGCACAAAAAGCCTTCCCTAGGGAATCAGCAGCAAAGCAGCAATTTAGCTCAACCACAGAGCTCAAGTACTGGTTCCCACAGGAAGTCCCGCCATTTTAGAAGTAAGCAAAGGACAAAAAATTAGTTCCAGCCAAGGCACACCACCAGCACCTTGGGGCCCACCAGCACCTCCTGAGGCTGGAGCCAGGGACCGGACTCCTCTTCCACATCCAGGCACACTGCCAGCACACCTCGGGGCCCCACCCAGGGGCCCAGGGCATGGAGCCAGGGTCTGGACCTCCTATCCACAACCAGGCACACCACCAGTGCCAAGGAGCATGCCAAAAATATCACCTCCATGTGGGTGGTCCACCACAGCCACCACAGTAGCCACAGCTGCTGTGAAAGTGGCTAGACATCATAACCATCACACAGATGGTCCACCAGCCACTGGCATGCATTGCATTGACACAAGGAGAGTCACCAGCAGAGACCAAAGAAAAGAAGAGGATGTCTCTCTCCACAAAGCCCATTCCAGAGTGACAGAAGAAGCATCTGCTCTATGATAATATTGGGGGACCCAAACATACCCCTCAGCATTGGACAGATCATTTAGGCAACAAATCAACAGAGTAACCGTTACTCTTTCAGAAGGAGAGAAGAAATCTAGGGTTATCAGTGGAAGGAGGGAGGAGGGAGAGGGGGATGGGGAGAGATTAGACAAGGGGCATAAAGAATAAGTACAATTTATAACAATATATATACTAGTAATATTGATTTGATCAACATATGTCAACACTGAATCCCAGAAATATGTATAATCAACTTTGATTCAATAAAAAAAAATAAAATAAAAAAATAAATTGTTGGCAGTTCTAATTACAATTAGAATCTTTTTTTTTTTTTGTCCTTTTTGAGACCGGCCGCACCATGCTCAGCCAGTGAGCACTGTGAGTGCATCGGTCATCCGTATATAGGATCCGAACCTGCGGCGGGAGCGCTGCTGCGCTCCCAGCGCTGTACTCTCCCGAGTGCGCCACGGGCTCGGCCCCAATTAGAATCTTTTTGAAGCTACAGTTTAGTATAGTAATTTATAAATTTGAAAATAGAGGGTTCTTTAAAATTTAGTCATTTATTTTTGGCTTTTAGTCTTGCTTTAGAAAGTATAATATGCTCTGAGCTTTTATAAGAGAAAGAATTACCTATTACATTTTACCTAGTGTATTTTAGGTAGTATTTAGTAGCCTGATCATTTTTTTATCCCAATAAACATTCCATGATAACAATCTTGCTCCAGTGGCAGCAAGGTATTCTATGTTATAGATATGTCATAATTTAAATAATTCTCTATCGTTTAACAAAAAAAAGTTTCTTACTTATCACTGTAATAAATAATGCTAGGGTGAACATTATTTTAAATGTGTGTTTTTGAGGGACGATGTTCTCCTGACTGCTCTTCTGACTGTGCCCTGCCCTGCTATCATATATGCCCAGCCATGTCCCACCCCGCTGTATCGGCTAAAGGACCTGGAACTTTTCCCGGCTGATGGAGTTTGGATGTGTTGTCCCCTCCAAAACTCATGTGGAAATTTGATCTCCAATGTGGCAGTGTTGGAAACTAAGTCATGGGGGCGGATCCCTTGTGAATGGATTAATGCTCTCCCTGGGGGAGGAGGGGATTAATGAGTGAGTTCTCGCTCTATTAGTTCCTGCCAGAGTTGTTTATAGGACCCTGGCACCTTCTCTCTCTCTCTCTCTCTCTTCCTCTCACCATGTGATCTGCTCGTACCCATCAGCAGCCTGCCACTTTCTGCCACGCGTAGAAGCAGCCTGAGGCCCATGCCAGATGCAACCATTCCCAGAATCGTAAGCCAAATAAACCTCTTTTCTTTATGAATTACCCAGTCTCAGGTAATTCTGTTATCAACACAAAATGGACTAAAACACCGCCTAAATGGAACTTATAACTATATAAGGTCACCCCTTTACCCCACTGTAAAAACTGGAAGTGTATCAACATAAAAGAGACAGCCCCACTGCATTTGGAGCTCAGCCTTTGTGACACGAGTCTGCTGAGCCAGTGCCAGCACCATTAAACTCTGCTTCCTGCTTCAAGCCTCAGTGTCCTGCCTCTCCCTGAGAGTTTGCTGTAACATGGCTGTAACACAATGTAACATTTTGAGTATATATCTATGATCATTTCCATAGAATAAATTTTTAGAATATAATTACTGTTTCAAAGGATGACCATTTTGGAGTGAGCAGGACTAAAGCCACATTGGGACCTAAAACCGCATGGGCTGTAAGCAAATTTTAAAACGACATAGTTTTTTTCTTGGCATGTATTTCTCTGAGTTCCCTCTTTTCCCATAGTTATTTGATATTTTGAGCCTTGGTCATGGGGCAAGATGACATTATTTACATGAATGTAAAGTTGTTTTCCAGTCATCCTGAAGCTGCAGACTTGCATGTATTATCTAGAAACTGGGAAACCAAGGAAGACTATCAATAAACCTATGCTGATTCCACCCCTCCAGCAAGACCATGAGACAACAACAAGGACAAGAGCAGAAACCAGATGGAATCTTGGTGAGACTTTGCACCTGAGACCTTGCATGAAGCTCTCACTGCTCACATGCCCCTCGCTCCTGCTTTTCATTTTCCACGTTCCATTCCCTCAACTCCCTCTTTAAAAACCCCTCAGTAAATCTGAGTCTTTGAGATGGCTTTAACCTGGCCATTCTCCTTCAGGTTTACCGGAGAGATGGATTAGCCTAACAACTCTCCTCAGGTCACTGGTATTCCTGAAGAAAAGCTGACTTCCATTTTCACCAACGTTTGACTTTTGGGTTTTTTATCTTTGTCTGGGGGCAGGCAGCTGGACCTGTGTAGCCAGTATCAAATTTTGGGGACCCTTAGCCAGGAACTGAGTGCACCCTGTAACAACCACTTTTTAAAGGCTTTTGATCCTATAATGCCAAATTGCTTTCAAGAAATGTCATACCAATTTCTGCTTCCAATGGCAATGCATGGATGTTCACATTTCTCTACACTTTGGCCAACAATGAATGTTATCATTCTTTTTAATTTCTGCTAATCTAATACTAAAAAAGTGGTATCTTGATGATGTTTTAACCTGTATTCCTTTGATTAATAGTCAGGTTGAACATTTTTTCAATGTTATGTATTTCTTTTATGGATTTTCTCCTCATGTCCCTGGTCCGTCATATTTGCATTACAAATATTTTTTCTGTTTGTCATTTTTGACTTTTATGTTTATTTATGTTGCTGTAAAGAAGTTCTTAATTTTTATGCAGGAAAATACTATGGTACTTTTTTTTTTTTTTGTCTTTTTTGTGACCGGTAAGGGGATTGCAACCCTTGGCTTGGTGTCTCCTGCACTGCGCTCAGCCAGTGAGTGCACCGGCCATCCCTATATAGGATCCGAACCTGCGGCAGGAGCGCCGCTGCGCTCCCAAGTGCTGCACTCTCCCAAGTGCACCACGGGGCCTGCCCAATACTATGGTAGTTTAAAAAGTTTGTGGAAAGATTTGTATTATCTTTTAATTACATTTTTCCACAAACTTGAAATACCCTTGTATGTTGTTTTTTTGGGGGGGGGGATGTTGTTTTTTGTCATAGTTTCTGCCTTTCATGTCATTTTGAAAACCACTCATTTTCTTCTAGTATTTTATATGTGTGTGTGTGGCTCAGTACGTGGATCTGAACCCTTGAACTTGGTGTTATAACATCACACTCTAACCAACTGAGCTAACCGGCCAGCCCTATCTTCTAGTATTTTAATAGTTTCATTTTATATCTCTAACCCTCTGGAAGCTATTTTGGTGAAAAATGTGAGGGAGAGAACTAATCTCACTTTTCTTTAATGTTTAGCCAGTTTTTCTACCGTCATTAATTGAATCATTCTCTGCTTATTTGCAATGATCACATCATACACTAAGTTGCTGTATTAGTCAGAACAACTTGATGACAAGGGACAGAACTTCAACTAATTCCAGAATAAGCAAAAAATAGGATATAGCAATGTGCATAATCAGGTAAAGCAGGAATAAAGGCCTAATGGACAATGGGAATTAAGACCTAAATACAATCAGGACCTTATCCCTTCTTGCCTTAGCTTATCAACTTCACATTCGTCAAACAATGACAAGAATACCTCACTCATTTAAGGCTAACATTCTCAAAGCTTTGTTGACCACAGATCCCTGGTTAGGTATAATGTTAGTGAGTGGTTTAAGATATTCTTTAGACAAAAAATTAGTTCTGGGCCAGGCACACCACCAACACCTTAGGGCCATCCTGGGAACCAGAGGCTTGGATCTGGGGACTGGACCTCACTCCCACTTCCAGGCAAAGGGTGCAAGTGCCTCAGGGCCAGCACAGGGACCCCGAGGCACAGAAAAGGGAACTAGACCCTCCTCCCACAACCAGGCACACCACACCAGCACCTCGGGGCCTGCCCAGGGATCCAAGGCATGGAGAAGGGGACTGGACCTCTCTCCCACAACCAGGCACACCATGCCAGCACCTTGGGTCCTGCCCAGTGACCCGAGGTATGGAGCCAGGGACCAGACCCTCCTCCCACAACCAGGCATACCACACCAGCACGTCGGGGCCTGCCCAGGGACCCAGGGCATGGAGAAGGGGACTGGACCTCTCTCCCACAACCAGGCACACCATGCCTGCACCTTGGGGCCTTCCCAGGGACCCAAGGCATGGAGAAGGGAACCGGACCTCTCTCCCACAACCAGGCACACCTAGTCAGCACCTTGGGTCCTGCCCAGTGATTCAAGGTATGGAGCCAGGAACCAGACCCTCCTCCCACAACCAGGCACACCATGCCAGTGCCTCAGGGCCTGCCCAGGGACCCAGAGCATGGAGAAGGGGACTGGACCTCTCTCCCACAACCAGGCACACCATGCCAGCACCTTGGATCCTGCCCAGTGACCCGAGGTATGGAGCCAGGGACCAGACCCTCCTCCCACAACCAGGCACACCATGCCAGCACCTTGGGTCCTGCCCAGTGACCCGAGGTATGGAGCCAGGGACCAGACCCTCCTCCCACAACCAGGCACACCATGCCAGCACCTTGGGTCCTGCCCAGTGACCCGAGGTATGGAGCCAGGGACCAGACCCTCCTCCCACAACCAGGCACACCATGCCAACACCTTGGAGCTCACCAGGGGACCCAAGGTATGGAGTAGGGGACTGGACCTCTCTCCCACAACCAGGCACACCATGCCAGCACCTTGGAGCCCACTCAGGGACCCAGGGAATGGAGAAGGGGACTGAACCGCTCTCCCACAACCAGGCACACCATCCCAGTGCCTCAGGGCCCACCCGGGGCATGGAGACGGGGACTGGACTCTCCTCCCACAACCAGGCATGCAACACCAGTGCCTCGGGGCCCACCCAGAGACCCGGGGCATGGAGAAGCGGACCAGACTGCCCCCCCTCAACCAGGCACACTGTGCCAGCACCTCGGGGCTTGCCCAGGGGCCTGGGGTATGGAGAAAGGGACTGGACCCCCCTCCCCTAACCAGGCACACCAAGCCAGCTCCTTGGGTCTCTCCTAGTGACCCGAAGCATGGAGAAGGGGACTGGACATAACTCCCGCAACCTGGCACATGGCACCAGCGACTTAGGGCCTGCCCAGGGACCAGAGACATGGAGAAGGGGACCAGACACACCCCACAACCAGGCATACCACCAGTGCCAGGGAGCATACCAGAAACAGCACCTCCATGTAGGTGGCCCACTGCAGCCTCCACAATAACCATGGCTGCTACGAAAGCAACTAGACACCACAAGCACCACGCAAATGGTCCACCATCCACTGGAGTGCATTCACACAAGGAGAGTCACCAGCAGAGTCAAAGAAAAGAAGAGGATGTCTCTTTCCACAAAGCCCATTTCAGAGTGACAGAAGAAGCATCTGCTCTATGATAATATTGGGGACCTGATCACATCTCTCAGCATTAGATAGATCATCTAGGCAACAAATTAATGGAGTAACCATGATTCTTTCAAAAGGAGAGAAGAAATCTAGGGTAATTAGAGGGGGGAAGGGGAGGAAATGGGGGAAAGGGAGGGATTGGACAAGGGGCATAAAGAATAATTACAATTTGTAACAATACATATGCTAGTAATATTGATTTGATCAACATATCTCAATGTTCAACCCCCAAAATATGTATAATCGATTTTGATTCAATAAATAAAATAAATTAAAAGAAAAAAAAAGATGTTCTTTAACATTTTAAGGAAGAATTCTATTAGCCCTGATCTTTATTTTTTAGAACAGTTTTAGATTTACAGAGAAATTGAGACAATAGTATAGGGAGTTACCATATACCCTGTACCCAGTTTCCCCTATTAACAATTTATATTAATATGGTACACTTATTATAATTAGTGAATAAATATTGATACATAATTATTAAATATTATTAAAGTTGACAGTTTACTTCAATTTTTTAGTTTTAACTAGTGTCCTTTTTCTGTTCCAGGATTCTATCCAGGATACCACACTACATTTTAGACTCTTCTTGGCTGTGACAGTTTGACACTTTCATTGTTTTTTTTTTTTTAAAAGATGACCGGTAAGGGGATCTTAACCCTTGACTTGGTGTTGTCAGCACCACGCTCACCCAGTGAGCAAACTGGCCATCCCTATATGGGATCCGAACCCGTGGCCTTGGTGTTATCAGCACCGCACTCTCCCGAATGAGCCACAGGCCGGCCCAACACTTTCATTGTTTTTGATGACCTTGACAGTTTGTGGGGTGTACTGGTCAGATGTTTTGTAGGATGCCCCTCTATTAGAATTTGTCTGATGTTTTTCTCATTAGACTAGGGTTTGCTAAAGTAAATTAAAATGGAGACCAGGCCTAAAAGAATTCCTGAGCAGACAAAATTAGTTAGGCCTTATAAGTGACCTAAGCCTTGCTTGATTTGCGAACATAAGTGAAACTTCTTAATTTAAGCTATTTCTTGTAATATGCCTATACTAAAGAAAAGCACCTTTACCAGACAGCCACCAAAAAAAGAAAAAAAGAAAGAAAGAAAAGAAAAACAGAACTTAAGCTCAATTAATCAGAAGTATCCAACAAACTCATAATTATGTAAGTAGGAACTTTCCAAGAGGATTGACCAAATAAGGTAAGTGTATAATTGTAACCAATTTAATATTTTCTTTGCTTTGTTCTGTGTTTGTCCTATAAAAGCTTCCGCACTGCGTTCCTTTATTGGAACTCCTGAACCACTTCTGGTTTGGAGCCGCCCAATTCATGAATCATTGTTTGTTCAAATAAACTCTTGAAAATTTTATTGTGTCTCAGTTTACCTTTTTAATAGTGTGGTGTCAGAAAAGTGGGATCTGAAGGAGACCCCTGATGACCCCCAGGAGCAATGATTAAGCAGGCATAATAAGTTCCTTTGGGAACCATTCTGTCTTATGAGGAAGCTATCCTATTTAAAAACTATAAAATCATGTACTTCTGAATTTTCACTATATATTAAGGTTACTAAGGGTTACAAATTTTAATTAATATATGTAATTAAAACTACTAGAAATAATAAAGATGAAAGGAAACAGCTGTATATGAAAAATGCACAAAGAAAGTAGAATGTGTTTTTAATAAGGAAAAACATATAAGGTATGTGTTATTATTAAGGGAAGGAAAGTAATTTTGTCTTAAAGTAAGATGAATGATTGTTCCAGAATAAAAAAGATGAAAATGAATAAGACAAAAACTGAGCAGATATAGAAAGTTGCAGGTCTGTGAAAAAGGAATTTTATGTGTTGTCAGACACTATGATTAGATAGGTTTTACTTATAAGATTTTTTAAAAATAAGCTCATTAAGGTACTGATGCAAAATTAATTTTTTTCTCTGATAAATGGACAGTTTTCTTGTAGTATTGGTCTGCTCTTGATTATAAAAGGGTTTTTTTTCCTCTTTATCATCTAAGTAATTGGCCTAAAAAACAAAGACGTTATATTCTATTAGGATAATCTCTTATGCTTCGTGTTGTCTTTTATCATCTTTGATTATTTAAGAAAAGTGAGTCTTTTCAATATTAAAAAATCTGTTTTTTACAACTATGTAGCTTTATACATTTGCCTTTAAAATCTTTTGTCTCTTTGATATTGTTTCACAGTGATCTGTAATCCTATTTAACCAAGTGTTTAAAACCTTTTTACATTTTTGACAGACAGCATCCCAAAGTCAAATTCTAAATTAAGTCTTTTTGACTTTAGGAATTTCCAGAAGGGTCCCTGGAATATCTCAGAAATATTTAGTTTCTTTCCTTATAAAAAGAGAAGTGTTTAATTAGGCTTATTTTATATGTTAAATTGCTTAGAGAATACTGTGAAACACAGGTAATGTTTAACTTTCTCAGGTTACATTTATATGGATATATATTATTAATATAAATGTTCCAAATATTATATGAAATTTCTAAAAATCTGATATGTCCTAGTATAATATTATGAGTCATAATTCTAATTATTATTTTTAAATGTTGTATGTCACCAAAACAACCATATTTCCTTGCCAGTTGCATGAGACAAAATTACAAGACACTCATGAAAAAGACCGACAAGTACAGGGTTCTGATAACTTTAATATCATATATCAGACTGGGTAAGAATTTCCAGAACAATAATGAAAAACTGATGGATTCATAAAACTGCTAACCCAATATCAAACAAAACAAAAATTAATTACACGGGACTTATCACTGTATAATTGTAACCAATCAGATATTTTCTTTGCTTTACTTCTGTGTTCATCGTATAAAAGCCTCCCCCTTGCATTCCCTCAGTGGAGGTCCTGAACCACTTCTGGTTTGAAGCTGCCCAATTCATGAATCGTTTGCTCCAATAAACTCTAAAATTTTATTGTGTCTCAATTTACTTCCTTTTTTTTAAAACAGATTCCAGATTTGTGGGGGAAAGATCACAGAGGTTAAAGTGCCCTTTTTATCACATTGTATCAAGGATATCTGATTTATGACTGTTGATGTTGACCTTGATCACCTGGCTTAGGTAGTTTGTCAGGTTTCTCCGCTGTAAAGCCCTATTTTTTAAAAGTTTTTGAGACAATCATAGATTTACATGCAGTTGTAAGAAATAATACTACCAATAATACATAACAATAAATATCCCATATATTCAGTTTTCCCCAGCGATAACATCTTGTAAAACTATATAATACAATATCACAATCAGGATATTGACATTGATACAGTCAAGTCCAGGCATTTCCATCACCACAAGCCTTCCTCATGTTATTCTTCCATAGCCACATCCACTTCCCTCCCACTCTTACCTGCTCCTTAAACCCTGAAGAGTACTGATCTGTTCTCCACTGCTATAATTTTATGATTTCAAGCATGTTATATAAATTGTATTATACAATATGTAACTTTTCAGATTGACTTTTTCACTCAACATAATTCTTTGGAGATTCATCAAAGTTTTTCTGACTTGATAGCTTGTTCCTTTTTATTGTCAAATGATATTCTATTGTACATTGAAACCATATACATGAAACACAATTTACCATTCATCAGTTGAAGGACACCTGCATTGTTTCCAGTTTTTGGCAAATGAAGCTGCTAAAAACATTTCTGTACAGGTTTTTGTGTGACTCTAAATATTCATTATTCTGAGTACACGTTCATGCGTGCAACTTCTGGATTGTATTGTAGTTGCATGCTTACTTTTTTAAAGAAACTGCCAAATTATCTTCAAGAGTGGCTGTATCATTTTGTATTTCCAACAGCAAAATATGAATAATCCAAATTTCTCTTCATTTTCACTAGCATTTGATGTTGTCACTATTTTTCATTTTAGCAGTTCCAGTAGGTGTTTTTGTGATGTCTTATTGTGGTTTTAACTTGCATTTTCCTAATGGCAATGATGTTGAGCATCTTGTTGTTTGTTTATTTGACATTTGTATATCTTCTTCAGTGAAATGTCTTTTTATGTGTTTTGCCCATTTTCTAATGGGATTGTTCAAATTTTTAACTGAGTTTTGTGAGTTCTTGATATATTCTAGAAACTAGTCCTTTCTCAGATATGTGGTTTACAGATGTTTTTCCCATTCCATAGCTTCTCTTTTTATCTAATAATTGGATATTTTAGAGAAAAAATTTTGAAATTTGATAAGGTTCAATCTATCAATTTTTCCTTTTATGTGTCATATTTTTGTTGTCATGTCTAAGAACTCATTACCTACCCATAGATCCTGAAGACATTCTTTTATATTTTGCTCTAAAAGTTCTATAGACTTACATTTTGCATTTAACTCTGTGCTTGATTTTGAATTAATGTTTTTTGTTAGATGTAAGACTGAGTTCTAGGTTCATTTTCTTGCTTATTGATGTCCAATTGCTCCAGCATCATTTGTCAAAAAGCCTATCTTTCCTTTGAATGGTGTTTAAACTTTTATTACAACTCAGTTGGGCATATTTGTATGTGTTTACTTCTGTGCTTCCTATTTAATTCATTGATCTACATGTCTACATCTCTACCTAGACCATTCAGTCTTGATTACTATAACTATATAATAAATTTAAAATTGGATAGACTGATTCCTCCCACTTCATTCTTCATTCTTGTTTTTCAAAATTGCTTTAGCTGTTCTAGTTCCTTTGCCTTTCTTGATAAATTTTAGAATAATCTACAAAAAAAACTTGCTGGGATTTTAATAGGGATCGTGTTAAACCTGTATATCAATTGGAGGAGAATTGACATCTTTTCTATGTTGTTTCCCAATCCGTGAATGTGGTATGTCTGTCTATTTAGATCTTTGATTTCTTTCCTCAGTGTTTTGTACTTTTCAGTATACAATTACTGTACGCATTTTATTAAATTTACATTAGACATTTCATTTTTTGAGTGATTATAACTGGTATTATATTTATAATTTTAGCATCCATGTATTCATTGCTAGGGTATAAAAATGCAATTTTGATTTTTGTATGTTTTTCTTGTATCCTGCAACATTACTATAATCACTTACTGGTTCTAGGAAGGTTTTTTTAGTGATTACTTGTGATTTTCTATGTAGACGATTATGTCTTCTGCAAATAGGAGCAGTTTTAGTTCTTCTATGATTTGTATACCTTTTATTTTTTATTATTGCCTCATTTTACTAACTTGAACTTCCCTCATTTTGTTGAATAAGAGTGGTGGGAGCTGACATTGTTGCCTTTTGCTGATCTCTAGGGAAAAGCATTCTGTCTTCCACCATTAAATATAATGTTAACTGTAGGTTTTTATGAATTTTTTTTATTGCATTGAGGACGTTCCCCTCTATTCCTATTTTTCTGACAAAAATCATGAATCAGAGTTGGATTTTGTTAAATGCCTTTTCTGCATCAATTCATACGATTGTGTGAATTTTCTTCTTTAGCATATTAATATGGTGGCTTACATTTATTGACTTTTGAATATCAAACCAGCCTTGCATCCATCCTTGAGAAAAAATCCCATGTGGTTATGATGTATAATTCTTTTAATATATTGTTGAATTTTATGTGCTAATATTTTTTAAGGATTCTTGCTTCTTTTGATAAGAGATATTCATCTGTAATTTTCTTTTTGTACTGTCTTTGTCTGGTTGCTCTTGAGGTAATTCTAGCTTCATAAAATGTATTGGAAAATGTTTCTTCCTCTTCTACTTTCAGGAAGAGATTGCATAGGATTTTTGTTAATTCTTTAAAGGTTTGGTAGAATTTTCCCATGAAACTGCATGGTCTTAGAGACTATTTTTTGGGGGGGGATATTTAGTTAATAATATTTAGTTAGCAATTTCCTTAATAGTTATAGGGCTATTCAAATTATCCATTTCATATGGAATGAGTTGTGGCAGTTTGTGTTTTTTTAAGAATCGGTCCATTTCATCTAAGTTGTTAAATTTATGTGTGTAGAGTTCTTCATAAGTAATCCTTTATCATCCTTTTGATATCTGCAGAGCCTGTAGGGATATCCCCTATTTTATTCCCGATATTGGTCATTTATCTTTCTTCACTTTTTTTCTTTGTTAGTCTTGCTGAAGTTTGTCTATTTTTTAGATCTTTTCAAAGAGCCACTTCATTACTGCTGGACCTTCTTTGACAGCATCCCAGTATAGGTGCTGAGGCACCTTGTTGCAGCCTCATGAGTGTACCCCCTCCAGGACTTTGCTGGTGGGGATGGTGGTGAGACCATAGTTTTTTTCTGTGGTGTTTGGCTGCAGTAGAGTGGTTTTTATCTAAAAGTTTTCTATCTCTCTAGGCTGCCTCTTTCCTGGTCCTTTGGCTGAAAGCATGCTTTCCTTGGGTTTTTTTGTCTGTGCCTATTGAAGGTTCTGGGTTAGTGGCTTCTTCAGCTTCAAGTCTGTGATATATGAGGAAAAAGAAAACCCGGGGAACTTACTACTGTGTAGTTCCTTTGGTCCAAAGGTTTCTAGTCCCTCTGCTTTCTTTCCGTCACCTTTCACTCATATGTGTGTTTTATATATAATGTTCAGAGCTTCTAGTTGTACTTAGCAGGAAGAATAGGTAGAAGTGCATCTATTTCATCTTGGAAGTGGAAGCCCCATTGGCCCTATTATGTTATTTTTTAACAGATGTTTGTTATTTTGTTTTTAAATCAGGAAGAAGAATCAATTTTATAATGTGCTTCCCTGTTTGTATCTATTAATTTGAGGATTACATAAACAGTTTTAACTAAAATTGTGTGGTAGATGTTATATACCCATGTCCCCAGGCATACAGCAGGGGTTATAGACTCAAGTGGCTATAGGGGCTTGGCAGGTAAAGTAAATAAGTAAAGAATGCTGTCTGGGTCTTTCGTGAGACTAGGAAGAATAGTAGAGGCTGGGATTAATGGAGGAGTCTATGACTTGTCTGTAGGGAGAAAGCGCTACTCACCTGCAGCTGAAAGTTTCCACACAGGAATGTGCTTGTTGCTTCCTGATCTTTGCTTTTGTTCCAAAGAGACTAAAAATAAGTATTTTTATGTGAAATATTCCAATTTTTAAATGTTAGCATCTAATTCACAAATACGGTTAAATCATGTGTAGGTCAAACTAAACATATTTGTGAACCTGATTCAGTAAGAGGACTACCATTTTGATCTGCTGGCATAGGGATATTGATGAGTCAAAGTAAGACTTCTCTTCCCCTGAGACTAGAAAAGATTTCCTAGAGAGAGGAAAAGTAGAGGACTTAAATGTTGGCTTGTGTGCTTAATGAAGGGACACAACCTTTTTTCCCTCCAACTCTGGGCCAAACTTCTGAGGGCATGGAAAATAAAACTTCGGGTGACTTAGGCGAATTCAAGTGCAGAATCCTATGTTTCTCCTTTCCTAAGTAGTGATGAGACCTGAGAATTTGTTTGGTTCAGTGTGGTGTAGGAGTTTCATGTTGTGTCTTGGCAGATTGGACTGAGATTGCCCTATTTAGGGGTTGAGAGTGTGCCTGAGTTTTTCTTGAGACAGCACAGAGAGTGACAGAATCAATTTGTAGGAGCCCAAGAGGGTCAAAGAAGTTGAAAGGAAGTCAGCTGAATTGAAGGGGTCTTTTTTAAAAATTGAAACATAATTGATTATTCGTATTTGGTGAGGTACAGAGTTGACTATCAATACCTATATACAATATGTGATGATCAAATCAGGATAATTAGCATATTCCTCATTACAATGAAGATGTCTTTCAGATGGGGATGAGGATTACACAGCAACTCTTATGGAGGTTCATAAATAATGTGGCTTCAGTTATAAAATAAGTTACATCTCTTGACAATGTGAGTTTATGGGCCAAAAATTGTATCCCTATCACGTCCCAGGTTTGACATGCAGCATTGCCATTATTATTACTTTCTAAACCATTTTTCATTAGAGCTTCAATTTTCTCTTGACACAATAGTTACCTCCCCTACCCTGGGTTTTATTTAGAGTTTTAAAGTGCTTTTTTTATATTTCATAGAAGCTCAGTAGTTTTTCAGATCTGATTTTAAGAAATGAATTCCAGCATATGAAACTCAATTTTTTTATCTGTGAAAAAACATCATTCAGAAACTCCTAAATATATAATTTTCATTTCTGTCAGAAGTATTTTTGAAATTACTGAAGCCCCAAACTATGCTTAATGTTAATGTTTATACTTGTTTTGTTAGATATTTAAAACTTTGCCATCAATATCTGTATGTCCACAATTTGCTGTTGAGGTTTCTTGCCTTTGTTTTTTCTGATTGCTCTCTGTCTCAAAGCTACTACTCACACACATAATATATCTTTTCCTGGTTTATGTTCATTAAATTATATACTCTATGAAGGGCCAGACGGAAATGTCTTTCAATATTATTTAAAAGATAATGAGGTCAGATAATTCAAAGCCACAGATATAATAAAGTTAAAGTTACTTTGGCAAGGTCATAGACATTTCCAGGATCAGCTTTATTTGCTCTATGGATCTCTGAGGAAATGTCACTTCCTCAAGGTGACCTTGTGTATGTAAAACAGAAACCACATTCTCTCCCTCCCCTCCCCTATACACATTCTCTCTTTCTATTCTTTTACCTGGTGTTTTTTTTTCTCTATGGCCATTTACCTTCACCTGACACACTATATATTTTACTTGTTAATAGGTTCTAGGTCTGTGTTCCTAAACCTGTTCTGATTTGTTAACTGATACATCCTCAACTCTTCCAACAGTGCTTCACACATAGTAGAATCTAATTAAATGTGTTAAATCAAAATACACCCGAAGAACCCAGAAACTGCCTAATGCTCAGAATGACCATTCAATAACTGGATTCACGAGTGGCGCAGAAACAACACATTAACTATAAGACATTTGCAAGTGAATGACTTTTTTTGAGATTTTTTTTTCCAGCCCTTTCCTCCTTTAACGTGGTAATTTAAGCTCGATGACCTGAGAGTAGCCTCCACTTGTCAACCTTTTGGTCAGTGAAGGGGTTTCAGAGAATATCACACAAAGATCAATGAGCTAAAGGAGGCTGGGAGAGGACAAAGGAAAAATTTAAGCGGTAGCCTCAATGGGGCATTCCCGAGCTAGATGTCCGGATTCGCCACAGCGGTAGCAGTTGATCTCACTTGCCTTGCTGCAGTTGATGGCCATGTGGCCCATCTCGCCACATCGGTAGCACTTGACTTGGGTGCAGTCTTTCTGAATGTGCCCATATTCGCCGCAATAGTAGCATTTCTGCTCTTCCTGACGGTCACAATCACGAGCCAGATGACCTGGTCTGCCGCAGGTGTAACAGCACTGCTCTCTCTCTCGTTTAGGCTGGATACAGTCTTTAGCGATGTGGCCACTTCCCCCACAGTTGTAGCAGATGTTCTCGGGAAAGTCACAGTCCTTAGCATGATGACCAGACTCACCGCAGCGGTAACAGATGTCTGATTGGCTTGTGGAACAGCACTGAAAACCTCTGCCACGGCCTCTAGCTCCGCGGCCTCGAGCTCTTCCTCTAGGGCATCCCCGGGCCCAGTGGCCAGCGAGTCCACACTTGTAGCATTCCTTGCTGCTCATGGCTGCGGTGAGATGTTCTGGTGTGAGGGCAACCGCTGCCCCGGAGGCCCCGACGCAACTCCCCTTAGGGCGGCTTGTAAAGAAATGGCTGTTTTTCTGTAGGGGCCTCGGTGACATCACAAAAGGTTTGCGCAGGGCGCTATTCACGTGCAACATACGTTCCAGCCGCCCTTCCCCCCTGACTTTCCTCTACAAAGTGCTGTAACAGGTGGAGTGGTGCTGTTTTCCGTTTTTATGCGTTTCAACACTTGCGTCAAGCTTGAGTTTGAATCCCTTCCTGTGCAGAAAACGTGGCCTGTAGGATTTCTTATAATTAAGATTTAGGCTTTCTTTGTGGTCTAGTAGATGACCAGTTTTTTTATATGCTCTATGGACATAGGCAAAGAATGTGTGAGATATTTCTAATCCAATAAGCCAAAGAAAGAAATGATAACAAATTAAAGTAACCCATTTTTGTTTAAAAAAATAAAATGCAAATGTCCGTGAATATGAGATACATAAGATAAAAAAAAATTGTGAAATGACGCAGTGAAAAGATTACTCACTATTTAGCCCATTTTACTGCAGGAATCTTAGCTTTCAACATAATTGACACTAAGTTATAAAACATAACAAGATTCAAGCATTCACTATAAAGAAAGCATTATTGAAAAATAAAAGAAATTACAAAACCAGAAACATTTAAATATTGGACAGATTTCTCTGTTGTTTTTCAAATTGTTTATATCTTATATAAGCCTAGCAAGGATTATGAACATATACATTTATGTAGATATAGAAATAAGTATGAAAATTAACATGGAAACATCAACAATAGCTGTTTGGGGGTCATATGATTGAATATGATTTTTTTTGTTCCTCATTTTCCTTCTCTGTATTTTTCAATTATTGAAATGTTTAGGCTTTGTAATTTTAAAAATTTACAAAACATCTTTTCCCTTAAGTTAATAGTTAGCTATATATCTTGCATGGGAATATTTTTCAGGCAGCCAACACGAATGTATTTGGTAAAACACAGACAAGAATAGTGAATGTAGCAGTTGTACTTTATTTTCATCACGACTTGATTGGGATGTGCAACTGGCTCCAAAAATGCAACCACAAAGAAAAATGTTTTTTAAGAAAATAACAAAAGTCTACAGCCATATAGCATGAGCAGTTGCTATACACAGTGTGAAGAAATGAGTTTTATTCCTAAACAATAAAATGGTGCTGCATATATGGTTTCAAAGGGCAAAAATTTGCCTCTGTGCTTCAAAATTTGATATATCCTTGTTAAATTACCATTATTAATTATCGTACTAAAATCCTTCTTCAGGTTATATTTTAATGAAAGCAATACATGCCCATAGTTTAAAGCAGTGATTTTCAAACAGCTTTGATTGAGACATGAAGTAAAAAATACATTTTACCTCACAATATTGGGTGTGCGTGTGTGCGTTTAACTGACATAAATTTAAGAAAAGAAAATTTATCCTTAATGTGTGTGATACACTTTGATGTTTTCTGTTTATGTTGTAAAAAATGCTAGTAGTGACCCATTAAATTTATTTCTCAATTCATTAAATGATTATAACTCACAATTTGAAACACACTGATATAAAAGGTAATAAGTATAACATGCTTATATTATGACTTATTGATGTTTCAGTTGTAGACATTGTCTATGACTTTCCATTTTGAAGGATGAGCATTTAGTCCTCTTTTACCAGCCACTTCATGCACTTGCACATTTCTAATTCCCAATTTCACCCATACCCCTCTTTCACCTAATATGGTTGAGTCAATCTTCAACGTTGACGTAGTTATAACTATGTAAATGCTACTTACAGCTGAGCTATTTAGAGAGTACTCTGGTCACTTTTTATTACCTGAACAGCTTTTATGTTTCTTGGAGTTAGTTATTATCATACTTTATTTCCTTAGTTTCTCATATACTTATCTAAATTCTGTTGCATAGGTCTATGTGTTGATCCTTATACCAGTATCGTACAATCTAGCTTTGTACTATGTTCTGAAATTGGGAAGAGTGAGGCCTCCAACTTTGCTCTTTTGTTGTGACTATTTTGAGTCCCTTGCATTTCCGTATACAGTTTAGGATCAGCTTGTCAATTTCTGCAAAAAAGGCAACTGGAATTTTGATACGGATTGCAGAATCTATAGATCAATTTGGGGACTATTGTTATCTTTAAAATATTAAGTCATCCAATACTCATGTATTGATGACCCAGGCTGTTGTTCCATTTATTTAGGTCTTTATTTTCATTCAATGATGTTTTTGTAGTTTTCAGTATACAAGTCTTGCACTTTTTAATTTTTTTCCTAAATATTTCATTCTTTTGATGCTGTTGTAAATTGAATTGTTTTCTTTATTTTATCTTTCAATTGTTCATTGTTAGTGTATAGAGATACAATTATTTTTGTACGTTGATCTTTTATCCTGCAACCTGCTGAACTGAACTGATTTAATAGTTCCAGTAGTTTTTTAGTGGATTCCTAGGGATTTTCTGTAGACAAGATTATGTCATCCTCAAGTATAGTTTGAATTCTTCCTTTCCAATCTGAATGCCTTTTATTTTCTTGCCTAATTTACCTGGCTAGAACTTTCAGTAGGATGTGGAATAGAAGTAGTGAAAGCAGGCATTCTTGTCTTGTTCCTGATCTTAAGGGGAAAGCTCTCAGTCTATGACTACTAAGTATGATGTTAGCTATGTTTTTTTCTTTTATACATTCTCTTTATTGGGTTGAAGAAGTTTTCTTTTATTTCTAGTTTGTCGAGTGTTCTTATTGTGAAGGGGTGTTGAAATTTGTTAAATGCTTTTTCTGCATCTCTTGAGTTTACCTTGCCCTTTTGCATTGGCTAGAACCACCAGTACCTTGTTGAATAGAGGTTGTGAGAGTGGACATCTTTGTCTTGTTCCTGATCTTAAAAAGAAAGCTTTCAGTTTTGCTAAAAGTATAATGTTCAAGTATGATGATAGCTGTAGGCTTCTGATAGATGCCCTTTATCAAGTTGACGATGTTCCTCCTATTCCTAGTTTATTAAATGTTTTTTATCATGAAAGTGTGCTGGATTTTATCGGATTTTGTTAAAGTGTGTCTATTGAGATGATCATGTGCTTTTTGTCCTTTATTCTATTAATATGGTGTGTATATATATATATATATTTTGTCTTTTTCGTGACCGGTAAGGGAATCGCAACCCTTGGCTTGGTGTGGCCCTCACCACGCTCAGCCAGTGAGCGCACCAGCCATTCCTATATAGGATCCGAACCCGCGGTGGGAGCGTCGCTGCGCTCCCAGTGCCACACTCTCCCGAGTGCTCCACGGGGCCGGCCCTTAATATGGTGTATTAAACTGATTGATTTTTGCATTTCTATCCAACCTTACATTCCTGAGATTAATTCCACTTGGTCAAGGTATGCAATCCTCTGTATATTGTTGTCGCATTTGGTTTGCTAGTATTTTGTTGAGAACTTTTGTATCTATATTGCTAAGGAATATTGATTTGTAGGTCTTTTTTTTCTTGTGCTGTCTCTGTCTGATTGTCGTTTCAAGGTAATACTAACCTCATAGAATGATTTTGAATGTTTTCCCATGTCTTCTATATTTTAGAATAGTTTCTAAAGAATTGGTATTATTTCTCCTTTAAATGTTCGGAACATTTCACTAGTGAAGCCATTTCAGCCCGGGCTTTACTTGTGGGAAGTTTTTAAATTACTAATCTGGTTTCTTTACTTGTTAAAAGTCTATTCAGATTTTCTATTTCTCCTTGAGTCCATTTTGGCAGTTTGTGTCTTTCTGGGAATTTGTCTGTTTCATCTAGATTATCTAATTTACGGGCATAGAGTTATTCATAGTTCCTTTATGCTCCTTTTATTTATATAAGGTCATTAGTGATGAACACTCTTTTGTTCCTGATTTTAAAATCTGAGCCTTTCTCTTTTTCTTGATTGGTTTGACTAAAGGGATTTTTTTTTCAGTTTTGACGATCTATTCAAAGAACAAACTTTTGTTGATTTCCTCTATTTTTTCTTGTCTCTATTTTATTTATTTTCATTCTAATTTTTATTACTTCCTTTCTTATACTTCCTTTAGGCTTAATTTGCTCTTGTTTTTTCAGTTTCTTAAAGTGGAGGATTAGGTTATTCATTTAAAGTATTTTTTATTTTATAATATAGGTGTTTATACCTATAAACTTCCCTCTAAGCAGTGCTTTGGTGTATTGAGTTTTCTTTTTTGAGGGGGGAGGAAGAAAATATTTATGTTTTTATAAAAAATGGAGCTGTATAATGTAAAACATCATTAAGTCAGACAGAGCTGCATTAGGCATTTTTGTTTCTTTTTCTTAGGAGAAAGGAGTTATATGGAAACTTTTCTCAGCACTTCCCACCACCTCCCCAACCCCTCTATGTCCACAGTTGAAGACATGCCATACTGTAGGGTCCATCACATCTTCTGAACTGAAAAAGTGCTTGTTGGGAAAATAGAATAATTTAATCAGGCCCCCTTGCCTGCCCGTCCAGTTGGGGGTGGTGCAGCACATTCTTTGTAAGCAAATTGTGTGGGGGGTGGAGTTAGTGCGCATGTGCAGCTCCACCACCTTGGCTGGTGTTTATTGCCTCGGGCGGCCACGTGCAGCCATGCTCTCCAACCTACAGCTTCCAAGGACCTGTTTGTCCGTTACCTAGCTCATAGACCTGCATGTGAGGGGTCTGGTGACCCAACCTGATGCGTAAGGGGTCTGGTGAGGCAGCCTGGCATATGAAGGGATTGTGACACAGTCTGTGAATGGGCTTGAGGGGTCTGTGAGCTCCAGACCCAGCCCTAGCTTGACAATTGGCCTAGTCAGCAGGATTACAGGCAAATAAAAGAGCGTGACAACTGGCATAGTCAGCAGGATTCTGAACAGGTACAGGAGCCGAAAGCCCTTTGAAGAAGGAGGAAATGTGGCTACTTATGAATATGCTCTGCCCTATGGCCACCTTCCTCTTGACTGGGATCTGGTTGCTGCACACTGTACTGCAGGGCAGCATAGACCAGGTACTACAAGGCAAAACCCCTTGGGAAGGGGAGGAAATGTGGTTATCCTTGAGCATATGGTGCCCAGTGGCCACTTTTCTAATGATGGAGCCTGGCTGCTGCTCACTATGCTGCAAACTGATCAAGATTTGCTGCAGAAAGCAGAGATGTTGGAAGCATGGACACATGTCCTGGAGGATGACATGCAGCGACTGGCCACTTCTGCCTCTCACACCAGGGAAGACGACCAACCCAGTGGTGAGTTGGGGGAAACCATGAGTCTACAGGCATGACCTGTTGTGCGTGAGAAATTGAAACACAAGCAGCCTATGGGACCAGATGGACAACCGGTGGGTGATCCACAGGTGACCCAGTTCACCACCTCTGTCCCATATACCCAGGCTGAACTGGTTGACTTGTGAAAACAGTTCAGGTAGAAACATGGGAAGACCCTGGCTGCTTGGCTGTTGCAGTTATGGGACCTGGGGGTGGATAGTGTGAGGAGATGGAGAAATTGGCCTCTGTTACCATGCACCAGTCTCTGAGGCAGCAGCTGCAGAATAACCACAGATATGCACAAGGGCGAGATAATCACCCTTTGATGGACTGGGTGAATGCAGCTGCCCGAACCATGTGGGCACATGCTGGAGAACTGACCAAGATTGTTAGTAAATGGCAAATGTATGCTGAGTTGGTCCAGATCATTCAAGAGCTGGGGATGTGGCAGTCCATGTTTAATGTGAACACTCATGGCCCAGATGATGAAAATTTTACAGGCAGCATGAGAGACATAGTGCTGCAAAATGTCCTGTCAATGTCCTTTGGGTCACTGATGGCCATACTGGCCCCATACACTGGTCGTCCTATACATGAGGTAACAACCATGATAACCGGCTTGGGTGAAGTAGAGGATAGAAGACAAGCAAAAGGGGTCCAAGAGGTGGCTAAGACCAAACCCCCAAGAAATGCTCAGGATTTTATCCCAAAGGGACCAAGCAAGACTAGCCATAAGCAGATGTGGCTTGATTTGCAGCAGAGTTGATAAAAAGGAAATTGAGCAGCAGCCAAATGCAGTCCTGTTTGCCTTGTGGCACCAAAATTTCCAGGGGCCACAGTTCGTACAGATGGCTATGGAGGACATACTACTGAGATCAAAGCTGTGTCATTGTCATTGGGCATAGGAAGATTACATCCTCGTGTATATATTGTATATATATATTCCCCATAGCTGAATACATCTTGGGTATGGATGTACTTTATGATTTGCACGTGCGGACAACAGTTGGAGAGTTTTGGCTGCAAATACAGAGAGTAAAGCCTGTGTTATGAGGATATACTAAACATGACCCACAGGTGTTACCCAAGCCAAGACAAGTAGTTACTATAAAGCAGTATTGCCTACCAGGAGGATATGCAGAGATAAGTGCCACTGTATTGGAATTAGAGAAAGTTGGCATTATTCATCCTGCTCAGAGCCCATTTAATGCTCATGTATGGCCAGTGAAAAAGCCTGATGGTACCTGGAGAATGACTATAAATTATCAAGAACTGAACAAAGTAGTGCCTCCTTTGCATGCAGCTGTGCCTTCAGTTCATGATTTGATGGATCAGCTGACAACTCAGCTGGGGACTTATCATTATGTATTGACCTTGCAAATGCTTTCTTCCCTATTCCAATCTCGGCTGATAGCCAAGATCAGTTTGCCTTCACCTGAGAAGGGAGACAGAGGACCTTTCAAGTACTGCCCCAAGGTTATCTGCATAGCCCAACCACCTGTCATAGTTTGGTAGCTGGAGACCTAGCCAAGTGGACTAGGCCAAGCATGGTTACAATGTTTCACTACGTTGATGATGTATTACTAACCTCTGATTCTCTTCCAGATTTAACCCAGGCAGCTCCAACACTGCTAAGTCATTTGGAACAAGGTGGGTGGGCCATGGCTGCAGCCGAAGTGCAAGGACCTGGGCTGTCAGTTAAATTCCCAGGAGTCATCTGGTTGGGTAAGACAAGGGTCATCCCAGAAGCTATTATAGATAAGATACAGGCATACCCTCAACCCACAACTGTAGCTCAGCTACAGACATATTTGGGACTTTGGGGGTATTGTAGAGCTTTTGTAGCCCATATGGCCCAAATGGCATGCTCACTGTATGCATTATGAAAGAAAGGAGTCATCTAGGATTGGACTGAGGAAGTAGAACAGGCTTACTGGGCTACAAAAAGGGCAATACAGCAAGTACAGGCTCTACAAGTGGCCAACGCCACTAAGCCCTTTCAGTTAGACATTCATATAACCCAACAGGGGTTAGGATGGGGTTTGTGGCAGAGACAAGACCAATTCCACATACCTGTAGGATTCTGGTCTCAGCTCTGGAAGGGTGCTGAAGTGCATTATACCCTAATAGAGAAGCAGTTAGCAGCTGTTTATTCTGCCTTGATAGCCACCGAAGCTATCACAGGAACTGCCAAAGTCTGAGTAAGAATGACATACCCCATAATAGGTTGGCTGTGCATGTGGGCAACCAACTGTAAAATGGGTGTAGCTCAGACTCCCACTCTGTCCAAATGGGGAGCATATATAGAACAAAGAAGCACTGTGTCAATGAGTCCTCTGTCCAAAGAGTTGCAAACTGTGCTAGGCCCAGTAGAGGTTGTGGAGGAAACTTTGACACAACCATCATCCATGGAGGTGAAAGCTACACCTTTCCATGAGGGACAGGGATCTATCACAGAGCAAGCTGGTATACAGATAGCTCTAGCATGGGATCTTCAACATTGTGGACAGCTGTTGCTGTCCAGCCCTTAACAGATACCATGTGGTATGAAAATGGCACAGGGCAAAGCGGTCAATGGGCAGGATTGACAGCTGTTTGGATGGTGATAAAAAATGAGCCTGGGCCATTAACCATCTGTACTGACAGCTGGGCTGTGTACAAGGGTTTAACTCTTTGGATTTCTACTTGGAAATATCAATGGTGGGTGGTAGGCCACCGACTCCTGTGGGGACAAGCCATGTGGCAAGAGTTATGGGAATTGGGGCATGAGAAAGAAGTAATCTTTTTTCATGTCACAGGACTTTTCCCCCTAGCCAGTCCAGGAAATGATGAAGCTGATGCCTTGGCTCAGGTAAGATGGCTGGAGAGAGCCCCAGCTGCTGATGTAGACCAGTGGTTACATCTACAAATGCAGAATGCTGGCAGCAAAACCATGTGGATGGCAGCTCAAAGATGGGCCTTGCCTATAAAATGGGAAGATGTAGTAAATGTCTGTCATGCTTGTCCAGTATGTGCTCAAGAGAGTCCACACCCCCGGTGGGTACCCCATATAGATGGGCAAATAACTCGAGGAAGGGTGCCCCTGACTTGATGGCAAGTGGACTTTGTCGGACCACTGCCAAGGTCAGAGAATTTCAGATACATCTTCACTGCTGTTGATACAGATACTGGTCTTCTGTTTGTATGACCTTGTAAGGCCCCAGACCAGGTAAACACTGTGAAGGCATTGAATAGCCTTACGGCCATGTATGGCCAGCCTATAGTCATAGAGAGTGACAATGGAACCCACTTTACTGGACATGAGGGTCAGAAGTGGGCTTCCCAGTTGTCTATTCAGTGGAAGTTACATATGCCATATCATCCCCAGGCAGCAGGGATGATTGAGCTATATGATGATCTTTTAAAAAAGGGGCTAAGGCTATCTGTCCAACCCCCATCCCTGAAGGGGTAGACACGGCAGTTATGGCCGACAGTCAGGATTCAAAATGATAGACCCCACAAGGGCAGGCCCTCTCCAGTGGAAGCTCTGTTGCATAGGGCTGCAGCACCTATACAGCTGCAAGTCACTACTAGAGATGAGCTTTTGAAGCCAGGATATGGCAAGAATGGAAATATTCTCTTACCACCCCCAACCTGTTTGCAACAGGGACAGACAGTACAATGGGAATGGCCTCGGGGAATAAAGCCCCCCCCATATATGCCGGGTAGGTTTAATAAGGCCTTGGGGAAAAGGATTCGAGGAAGGCTTGCAAGTTTCACCTTGTGTGACAAGTACCTGGCCTCCTCGAGTAAAGGTAACATGGCCTGGAACAGATGAGCACTCTATTCCAAAGGGCACATTTGTATTATCATTATGGCCAATTATGAGTTCCCCTATACTGTTACATGTAGAACCTATAGATCCAACAGTGTTAGCAGATAAAGTATGGTATCATAAGCCAGGTAAGATACCTATTCCTGCAGCCATCCTTTCTCAGGATGGCAAACCAGCATGTATCTTACCAGAGGGGTGAGAACTTCCGCTATTGGTACCAATAACCCTTCTGTCTTTTCTCCCATAGTGTTCTGGCTGCAGGCACTGCACCAGAGTCGACTGGGTACATATATATGTTGGCATGATCATCTACTGAATATGCATTGAACTACCCATCAGTAGGACTGCAGGATTCCCACGGAGGATCACACCAATGGTGACTACTACCTGGACATGCAGGCTAATAGTTAAAAGGACAGAACTACAAGCCTTAAGGCATATTGAACAGACAATAGATTATGTAAATGTAAGGGTCATTTTTCCTTGCTAAGGGAACATTGCAGAAGATTCTGAACGCATAGATTGTATGGCGAGGGACCCTGAAGGGGTGGATTGTTGAGAAAATTGAATAATTTAATCAGGCCTCCTCGCCTGCCCATCCAGTTGGGGGTGGTGTGGCACATTCTTTGTAAGCAAATTATATGTGAGTGGGTGGAGTTAGTGCGCATGTGCAGTGCTACCACCTTGGCTGGCATTTACTGCCTCAGGCAGCCTTGTGCGGCCATGCTCTCCAACCTATGGCTTCCAAAGACCTGTTTGCTGGTTACCTAGCTCATAGACCTGCCTGTGAGGGGTCTGGTGACCCAGCCTGGTGTGTGAAGGGTTTGTGACCCAGTCTGTGAACATGCTTGAGGGGTCTGTGAGCTCCAGACCCAGCCCTAGCTCGACAATTGACCCAGTCAGCAGGATTACGGGCAGGTAAAATAGCACGACACTGCTTATGTTACTTTTCTCCCAGTCTTAGCAACATGGAAAACAAAGTCTCAAGTAGTATATCAGACTCCACAGAAAAGGGCAAAGTCATGTGTAGTAGCCTCTCATCCTAGGGAGGTGAATAGAGTTCCATCACTGAACTCAAAACACTTTTGTTTTCTTTTACCATCCTTTAAGTAGACCCAATCATGCATTAATAGGGTTAGTTTTTGTACAATCTGGTAATTCTTAAAAGAATGAAAAACATTTAAGAATATTAAATGTCCAAAGACTTCTGAGAAAGAAGCCAAAGACAGCTTCCTTCTCTAGAAGAAAAATCCATCTTCTCATCCAAAAATGTGTATTTATACGGAGACTGGGATGGTTTAGTTGGATATGAAATTAATCTTGATATCTTGTCTTTATGCTTCTTTATTATGCATGTTTAATTGCAAAATTGGATCTTTCTTCTTATCCAGTAAATCTATGTCACAGGGTGAGCCAGGATTTAGATATATACATATATGCAACTTTTAAACATCTCTTTCATTTCAAATTTACTGCTGCAATCTCAACTGTGCTTATCATGATAGTAGCTGAAACTGGAAGACATTTTAAAAAATCCTGAAGTCATCCATACTTGCTGTTTATTTAGTCTTCTTGTTTGGAACAAAAGGTAAAAAATTCACAAATACCACCACCTAAGGACCTGTTTCAAATGAAAAATAAGCCATCAGCTTGCAAAATAATTTCTATATAATTACGCAAACAGCAGAAGATTCATGTCAGTTCCTTCATTCTTCTTGGAAAAGTTGGCAGGATAACTGCGTACTAGGTGTGTCTCTGTGTTGAATCAAATCCTGAGTTCAGAATTTTGTTTTCAAGATGAAGATAAAAGCACCTAAAGGTAAACGAAAATGTCTTTCCTGTGATAAGAAACCTCACATGGTCCAACAGATGCATTCAGGCTCCCAGGGGCCCGTTGCCCCTGGCCCAGAGGCCAGTTGACCCCAGTACGCCTCACTTAGCCATTTTTGATCTTTCTCCAAGTTTTCTTTTTAATTCATGTCATAGTATTTTCTAATTTTCCTTGCGATTGCTTCTTTAACCCATTGTTATTTAGGAGTGTAATGTTTAATTTCCACATATGTGTGAATTTTCCAAACTTCTTTCTATTATTAATTTGTAATTTTATTTTATTGTTATTGGAGAACATACTTTGTATAATTTTGATCACTTTACATTTATTGAGGCTAGCATATGGTCTGCCCTGGAGAATTTTCCATGAGTACTTGAGAAGAATATTTATTTTGTTGCTATTGGTTTGAGCATTCTGTAGAGGTCAATTAGGTCAATTTGGTTGATAATGTTGCTCTAGTCTTCTGTATAATTGCTGATTTTCTGTCTACTTGTACTATCCATTATTGAGAGTGGAGTATTCAAGCCAATGCTGTAGTTCCAGTTTAAAGGCCATCAGGCTGGGGACCCATGGAAGAGCTGATGTTGTAGTCCAAGTTTAAGGGCTGTCTGCTGGCAGAATTCCCTTTTGCTTAGGGGTGGTCAGTCTTTTGTTCTATTCAGGTCTTCAACTGACTGGATGAGGCCCACCCACATTATGTATGGCAATCTGCTTTATTCAAAGTCTCCTGATTTAAATGTTAATCTCATCCAAAAGCACCCCACAGAAACATCCAGAATAATGTTTGACCAAATATTTGGTCACTGCGGCCCAGCCTAGTTGGCACATAAAATTAACCATCACATCCTCTAAAAGAAGGCCAGTCTCCTAAGAAATGTATAGGATGGAAGAAAAGAGGAAAACAGAGCCTCAGAATGTTAGCCTAAGATGGGTGGACACAGTTGAGGTCCACAAATTTCTCCTTTATCAACCCTGAGGAACTACTCATGAACTGGGAAGTTTAGACAGATAGGAAGCCCGAGACCCTAAGAATTATAGAGGGTTCAAGATTTACAAGCTATGCCTCTTTCTTGAGTTTCTCTTCAGGTGAGACCATGGTAAATCGGGAAATTTTTCAAAAGAAAAAGAAGTGGAAAGAGCAAGTAACTCCATCTGCAAGAATTATGTGCTGACCTCAATTTTATACTACTTAAAAAACTGGAATGTTGCCCATTTATTAAAAATGATAAAGATGAAAAAAAGATAAAGATGATAAATAATTAGGGATATGGAAAAGGAGCAAAAACAACACAATATAAATATAATATCTATAAAATGTTGATGTTAAAACATTACATATTTAAATGAAAATCAGAAGAGAACAAAAAGATGCTTACTATGGGATGAATGTATCCCCCAAAGTTCATATGTTGGAATCTTGATTCCCAGTGTGGTGGTGCTGGGAAGTGGGGCCTAAGGGGAGGAGTTTGGGTCATGGGGAACACCACCCTCATGAATGGGTTAATGCCATTATCTTGGGAGGGTTTGTTACTGTGGGAGACGGTTCCTTAGAAAAAGACAAGTTCAGTCTCCTCTTGCTCTCGCTCCTGCTCTCTCTTTGCCCTTCTGCTATGGGATGATACAGAAGAAAGGCCCTTGCCACCTTGCCAAGTGCCAGCCACTTAGTGTTGGACTTCCCAGCCTCCAGAACTGTGAGAAAATAAATTTCTCTTATTTATAATTTACCCAGTGTAGTGGATTGAATTATGTCCCCCCAATCTCTTTGAAGCTTGAATTGTGTCCCCCAAGTTTTATGTATTAGAAACTTAGCCTCCACTGTGACTGTTAAGAGAGTGAGAAAGCCATTTATGGTAATTAAAAGGTGGAGCCTTGAAGAGGTGATTGGATTGTAGGACCGTGCAGTAGAGAATGGGTTAAAAATGGTGGTCAGGGGTGTGGTTCTGAGGGCTTTAAAGGAAGAGGAGAGTCTGTCTTTCTCTCTGTCTGCTTCCACCATCTTGCAACGTGAGACCCCTGGGTCACTGTTGCCACCACCAGATGTGTTCCTTGGACTTTGGATTTCCCAGTCTCAGAAACTGTAAGCAATGAACTGCCATTTATGGTAATTAAAAGGTGGAGCCTTGAAGAGGTGATTGGATTGTAGGACCGTGCAGTAGAGAATGGGTTAAAAATGGTGGTCAGGGGTGTGGTTCTGAGGGCTTTAAAGGAAGAGGAGAGTCTGTCTTTCTCTCTGTCTGCTTCCACCATCTTGCAACGTGAGACCCCTGGGTCACTGTTGCCACCACCAGATGTGTTCCTTGGACTTTGGATTTCCCAGTCTCAGAAACTGTAAGCAATGAACTTTTGTTTTCTTTACAAATTACCCAGTTCCATGTATTTTGTTATAAGCAACAGAAACTGGCCAGCTGCAAGACAGAGATACAGGGGAAGATTAGATTCCTGCCTTGAGGAGAGAAAGGAGCAGATGAAAGGAAGGCAGGAGGTCAGAGAGAGAGAAATTCTGATTCCTGAAGCCTGCTTCCGAGTCCTAAAACGCTTATTGTTTTAGTCACTAAGGAAATAATAAGGGATATGGGAGTTATGATCCAGGAACCGTGGACAATGCCCCCCCCCATATATATTTTATAATATAACATCACACTAGTGTAGAATTCTGGGTAAAATTTCCTTTTCTTATATTTTGACTTTTGTTTAATAATAAATGATTATTTTGATTTAGGAGAGAGGTTCTTTGTATCACTAAAACTTCAGGCATCTCTATCTCCTTTTTTCCTTCTGCATATGCACACTGGTGCATAACCTAATACAAACTTCTATTATTTCTCTGAATAATGTTAATATGACATTCTTAACAAGTTAATTAGAGGGGATGATGATGTACAAGTTCCCGAGTCTCAGGATTTATGGATTTGTGGGTCTCAGTTTTTGATATTTCTCAACTGGCTTTCTTAGAAAGCAAGAAGAACCAGATACCAAAGTAAGACATCATGAAGAAAAACAAAATATTATTTTGTATTCTCTCCTCATCACATCCAAAGAGGAATCTATTTCAAAGCCTCTTGAACAAATGATGTCAGTTCTCTCAACATTAATGTTTGAGTTCTAACAGAAGATAGGAGCAAGCCTTGTAGTTAGCGGTGAAGGACACCAAACAGTATTTCATTTTATTTTATTTTTTTGAAGTCACCACCATATCAAATCCGAACAGTATTTTTAATGTCTAGACAATACCAGGGTTATGAAAAGAAAAAAAATGAGCCTTGCATGCTCATGGTATACTGCTTCTTGTCCCCAAACTGCTTAAATACTCCTGCGATTTTTGCTCGTGCAAGGGATCTTTTAGTTACTTATCTTTGGATCTTCTCCCTGGGTCACCATCAATAAGGTATTCTGTTTGCCCAACAACAGCTGGTTGGGCCCAACCTGAGAGCAGCTATGGAGAAGATTGTGTGGATATAATACTTCTTTTTTTTTTTTTACAACATTTGGAGTTTGGAGTAAGGAACCGAGTAGGGCTGCAGATGGCAGGGAAGGCAGGGGGAATAAAGGTCACTAACCAGGAGCCTTGGCAATGGAATGGTGGGCTAAGGAATGGGAGAGGGATTGACGAAAGGGTGGGCTGAGGTAGGGATGGTGGTGGAGGCCAGTGTGATCCAGCGGAGAAAAAAAGCAGCAGCAGGATGGGCTAGGGACCTGGGCTCTGGGGTAGTAGTGAAGGAGGCTGGTAGGCTGCTGAGGGTTAGACTCTTAGAGGTTTGGGACGAGGGGGTGAGGGAGCGAGGGGTGACGGGGAGAGGGTGCTGCGCAGCGCATGCGCGGGAAGCGCACTGCGGTGATCAGCGAGAGGTTGTGTTTTTCTGGCATCAGCGCAGCGGCTGGAGGCAGGGCTGGTACCCTGTCTGTTCTCCACTGCTGCTAAGGCCTTGCTGCTGCCAACCAGGCGCTTCTCTCCTTCTGTCCCGCAGTTCTCTCCACCCTTTCTTGGGACGGCCGGCTTTAAGAATCCCTGCTACGACATTCTATTCGGCCAGGAGGTAAAGGAACGACGTAGGGGAAGAACATAACATGGAGGGTGGCGGGGTGCATTGTCCCGGTTCACGGGCCTAAGTCCTCCAAAAGGATGTTGAATATTTACTTCCTATTGTAAAAGAGATGCAGACTCCTTTCCTCTAACCAGCGTTGAGGCACCTGAGCTTAGGTATTTTCTATAACACTCATCGTTTAAAAAATTTGGAGTTCCTCATTTATAGCAGGTGTATTTAAAGGGTGAGCCTTCAGGATTAAACCATCATCCGATGGTTTATGAGAGCTTTCTTTGCCTTTGTTCAGGTTGGCAGGTTTTATTACGTGAATCCGTAGGTATTCTAGCCCCTTTCTTGGGGTTTGGTGGGATGGCGGTTAGATCTGCGATCTACTGGGATCATCTGCAAGGCCTTTCGGTATTCAACTTCCCTAGTTTATCACATCTACCCGTATTAGGGAAGGCTGGTAATGGCTCTCCTTGGGCACTTGGGCACAGCTGTGGCGAGAGACACATCCAGATGTGAGGCACGCGCGCGCACACACACAAAAGGGAGGCGGGAGGGGAGCGGGGTAGGATAGTCGCGGTGCGCATGTTGTTCGAGAGGCTGGATCGGGAGCTCTCGGGTATATTTTAGAAGGCCTGACGTGAGAGAAGCCGGTTCCAGTGGTGGGGGGGACGCACGCACGTGCATAGCTTGGGTGGAAGGTCGAAAGGGAAAGACACGCATGCGTATTTAAGAAATAAAAATTTGGCCCTGGTGGTTGGGAGGAAGAAGGAAGATACGCATGCGTGTTTGAGGCACCATTGTGACGTTTGGGTTCAACTGTAGGGAGGGAGAGGCGCGCATGCGTTAAGTGTAATTAAGGGTTGCAAAATGGCGAGGGGGGAGGTAAGTTGTCTTTGCTTGGCCATCTTGGGCTAGGAGGGCCTGCAGAGAAGCAGATCTACCTTTCTAGCTGAGAGAAGGGAACCAGCCTGAGTTGGAGGTGTCCTAACTGTGGTCAAATCCACTAAAAATAAACGCAGAATCTTAGCCTCTTACCGGCCTGTCGATAATGTAGGTTTAAAAATGCGGAGGCGAAGGTGACTCTAAAGATTGCGGCAGCTGGCTGTGTGTATGAAATGCGTTAAATGGAGCACTTAGAAACAGGCCACATTTGCGCAGTACACATTCGGAGGGCTGTCTGGTTTGCCGATCTTGGGCCGCTGTGCTTGGCTCTGGACACTTTCATCGCATCAGAGTAGCAGAACGCAGTGGTTACAGTGTGAGAATTTACTGTTATGTTGGCAAAAAAGCCCTTGATTTTCTCCCTTTGAGAACACAGGAGTGAGGATTTGGCTGTGTTTCCAAATGCTTGTTACATTTTGCTTTAAACCTGAGATTTGGCAAATGGCTGCCCGGGATTCATACTGGCGTGGAGAGAAATTGAAAAGTAGTTAATGGTAACGGTGGCATGAAGGTGACCTGGGCTTACATCCTTTCCTCTAAATTATTTTTTCTTCCAGAGAACATTCAGCACGGTTTCGTTTAGAAAGAAGATTGGAGTTTCTTTCTTTTTCTTTTTCTTTTTTTAAGGCAGCTATACTGTCATAGCTCTCTGAGGGCTGCCATGAGGATCTACTGTTAACCGATAAAACTAATAATTTAGCACTTAGATAGAGATATGTAGTAGAAAGGGCACAGGATTCAAAAGTGAGGAAACAAATCTTTTTCAGTAATCCTAGCTGTGGTCTCATGCTGGTTCTTTCTCTGGGCCTTTTTCTCTATCTGTAATAATTACTGTATTTAAACGTCTATAGCACTTTTCTGTGTGCGAGGTGCTGGTTCACGTGCTTTTACATATGCCTTAACTCATTTAGTACTCTCAACAATCTTATGAAATAGCAGTTTTTACAAATGAGAAATTTGAAGGACACAGATTAAGTATTTTGTCCTAGGCTTTAAAGCTAGTCGAATGGCTGCGACTGGATTTTTATCCAGGTAGTTTGACTCCAGAATCCTGTGCTCTTAAACATTATGCTTCATCCTCTAACATGAGGGGGCAAATGTAAAGGACCCTTCTTCAAATTTTGTTTGTGAGTTACCTAAGTCATTTAAGAAAGGAAACTTGTTTACTGCTTTTGACTCAGTGCATAGTATAAGGTTACATACCTAGGGGACAAAAAGTAAAGAATTGTTAATTTGGTACCTAGTGGGGAGTCTATCTCCATCTACTTTTGTGTTCTGTGCTTTTTGTTATGCCGAGGGGTCTAAAATGGCCGACTGCAGCAGGCTGGACACACCCTTCTTGTTTTGCCTGATTTGCAATCTGGTCTAATGCTTTGGGACAACCAGTCATTTACTGCAATATATTTTTTTTACTGCAATATATTTTTTTATTTTTACCCATTATTAATATTTTGGTGTGTTGATCCCAAAGTACAATGGTAAAGGAAAGGTTATTGCCTTTTTTCTTGTAATAAAAGACTGAAAATACATGTATTTCTTTTATTATTTGGTTAGGATACATTCATTGAAATGGAATTACTACATCAAAGAGTATGAACATTTTAAACACTCAATATGTATTGCCAATTTTTTTCCCAAAAAGGTTTTATTAATTTTTACTCACACAAGCACTGAGTAGTGTTTTTTAAAAAATATTTTTATGCATAAAACAGTATTATTTTAATTTTTCATTTCTTGGTGATTAGTGAGTTTGAATTCTTTTTTTCCTCTGTATGTTTCTCAGCAGCTTTATGTATTGATAGTTCATCTTATACTGATTTATCTGTTGGAGTTGCAGTTCAGTGTTTATTATTGTTATCTATTTGCACTCTGTAAAGAAAGACTATTACTCAGATTTCTGTAATATGTTATAAATACCTACTCCATTTTATTGTTTGACATTTAATTTTTGTTTTTGAATTTTTGGTTAGTAGAGATTTGAAATCATGTGGTCAAATCTATCTTATGTTTTGTGATTTTTCTTCCATTGTTTAAGTTCAAATGGCTCCCTCAATCTAGAAATTTGGTACTCGTAGCTTTGATGTCACGTATGGGGAAAAAAAGATCCGTAATTTCACCACCCAGAGATAACCAGTGTTAATAAGTTTGTACACTTCTTTTCATTCTCCCTGCATTTTTCTATAGAGTTGATCATATATATGTACTATATTGCCTTTTGTTTTTAACTTTATAACATGCATATTTACATGTTAAACATTTTTTGTAATTGTCACTTGATAGTTTCACGATATTCTGTTTTGTGGAAGTATTTTACAGATTTTCAGTATTTTAAATTATGTGATTAATGTCTTTTCATTTAGTTTTTATTAATTATTGATTTGGGGTTATTTCTTTATAGAGTTCCAGAAGTATTTGTTAAAAGGTTTGAACATTATAAAGACTTGCCATAATTGCTTTCCAAAAAATTGTCAGTTTTTTCCCCCAGTCAAATATTTAGGTACTTAAATTTATTTATTTATTTTTTTTGCTAACTTCCTATGTAAAAGAATATCTTTGTTTTATGATACAGTTCTCTGATTATTGGGAGGCTAGACTTTCAGATCTTTATTATCCTTATTTCCTTTTGTGAATTATTCACTTTGAGCCTGAATGTTATTTATTCTGCTCCTGGTATATGTTAGTTGCCATTAAGTCTGAAGAAAATATTTGCGATTTCCAAAGATAACTGCTATGTGGGTTACAGGTTCTTGGTAGCCATTTTGAGATAACATTTGTCCTTTAAATAGATAGCCATTTCTTTTTATTTCAGAGGAAAGCACTTTTTGAGTGCTGCATAGCAGTGGTGCTCCCTGGCTATGGGTGTGTGAGACAACATGGCAACATTTTGTCCCTAATAAGAAACGAACTTACAGAAAAAACAAAATAGTAGTCCCCGCTCCCCCATCCATTTAGGGACTAATCTTATTTTAAATATTAATGAGTGATCTGAGGGAGAATAGGGGCAATAGTGAAATGTCCGCATTTATAGATACTAGTAAGTACTTTGGGGACGGAAATGCAAATAGGAACAAACTGCAATACCTGAGAAGGCATCCTGAGTGGGCTGACAGTTGGAACAGCGCAGGCAAGAGCAGTGTAATGACTTTAGGGGATATAAATAGTATGTTAAGTTTATAAAATAATTTCCTCGTAGAGGCATTAGGTCCCAAGACAGGGATTTCAGTGTAACTGCCAACAACTTATTAATGTCATAAGCCCAATTAGCTGGTGCAGAGGCAAAAGAGCCATTAAAAATCTAGGCCTTAGTAAGAATGGTATGAGACCCAAAAAATTCCTCTGTTTGTATAAACCCCTCTGAACCAAATAACTGTTTACAGTGGTAATCTCTCCTCAAGTAGCCCCTTGACTGTCACTCACCCAGTTTTGAAAAGGGAGTGGGTAGAGTGTATTATCCTTTCTGTTTCATTTTTCTTGTTTATAATATGTAGGTGAATTACATATTCTCAAAGGTCTTGTAGGGTCTGAAACTGGGTCTGTTATTTCTGGTTTAGAGAATCTGTTTAATTATGATTATTAAATAAACCTTTCTAGTTTATTTATTCCCACTCTTTTGAATTTAATAACATTCTAATTTTTATTTTTTCAGTGAAGGGTGGGGATTATTGGATTTAGATGAGCTGTTACTTACTGCTTTTTGCTACCCAGTTACACTGGGTTAATTCAGTTAGTTGTAAGCTCCCATTTTTCAGCAGTTTGCTAGCTGCAGGTGTTAAACCAGGCTTGTGTATGTGGTGGGGTGGGGAGGTTGAGAGGTGTATAAGCAAAAAGAAAAAAAAAGAAAAGCTCATGTTTTAGATGATGTAGCTGAGAAGGTCCTTTATTGGAGGTTCGTGCCTATTTTAAGCGTGGGAGTCCCATTTTACATCATGCTAGTGTCCAGTTCCCAAATCCATCTATGATCGGGGTTAGAGAGAACTTGGATATTTGAAATAGCCTAAAAGCATTTAACCTTTGATGTATACAATTTCTTCCTGCCCTCTCTTCGTGTTACAGCCAGCAGCAGCCTGGAGCAGCACCCCCTGGAAAGAAATTTTACATTGGCAATTATAATACAACCTGATAAGTGTTACAACACTTATCAGATTGTATTGTAATTGTCTGTGTATATGCCTGTCTCTCTTCCTATGTTATCAGTTAGACTGTGAGCTCCTTGAGGGCAGAAATGGTGTCTTCATCTTCTGAGCCCAGCCTGGCACATTAGTAGGCCTCAGTAAATGTTTATTGGATGAATAAATGAATGACTCATCAACAAACATTTATTGTGTGCCTGCTAAAGTGATCTCCACAGGCTCTGGACTGTCAACTGTTTCTTCAAAATGCTTGTCAGAAACTTGCTATTTCTTTCTAGTTATGTGTGTATCTTCCCAAGAATTTCTCAAGAGACAATGCTATTTTTGTTTTTGGATTTCAGTCTTTGGTATTTACAGATGCTGCTACTGTTGACACTTGCTTCCTTTGATGGGATTTGGGTGGTAGCTGCTAGGTAAAGAGCCTCATCCTCACAGCCCACTATTTGCTAAATGGTTCCTATTTTTAGGCTCATCCCATTTTCACTCCTCCCCAGGTCAACCTCCAAATAGCATTCCTACATAGGACTCTGCATTCTGGATAGGGGTGGGCAAATTCTATGACTCATGGCTGCCTGTTTTTACAAATAAAGATCTGTTGGAACACAGCCATTTGTTTGTTGATGAGTCATTCATTTATGATCATTTGTTGATGTTTCGTCTGGGCCCACTTTGGCACTACGATGACAGTGTTGAGTAGCTCTACAAGAAACGTGGCCCACAAAGCCTTTACAGAAAAAGATTGCTGACCCTGTTCTGGATCATCACTCAGCAGTGATCGTTTCATTCCTCACTCCATTCACCTGAGATCCTTTTAGCATCTCAGAAACTCGTATTTATTTACTTCATTTGTTACTGCTTGTGACTAGTCTTTCCAACTGAGCTTTTTTTGGGCAGCTGGCAGGTATGGGGATTTGAACCCTTGACTTTGGTGTTACATCACTGCTCTTTTTCCTATTTTACAGATGGTTTACACTAGGAGATAATAAGGCTTCTCCAATGGTCCTGCAGTCAGGCAGTATACCATGTTCTTCAGCATCAAGTTTTGAGTCTCAACTCTAGAAATTCCTTTTATTATATTCTGACTTGAAGCACATGGACATAGCGTGCTCTGGTTCCTTCTCCCTTGACCCCTCCTTCCTACACAGCTCTTTGCGGTGAGAATATGGGAAATAAGAAGTCCGTTGTAGGATGAGGCAGAAAGGTAGGCTAAGGCAAATGTTTAGGAGGTCTTAATGCTAATTTTTTTTGGGGGGGGGGCACCTGGCTAGTATGTGGATAATGCTAATTTTTATTTTTATTTATTTTATTTTATTTTATTTTTTTCCTTTTTGTCTTTTTTCGTGACCGGCAACGGATCGCAACCCTCAGTGTCGCGCCCGTACCGGACCGGGACCAGCAACGGGATCGCAACCCTCGGTGTTGCTCCCGCACCTTGCTCAGCCAGTGAGCGGCTGGTCTGTATGTGGGATCCGAACCCTCGGCGGGAGCACCGCCGCGCTTCCCAAGCGGCGCACTGTAGCAGTGCGCCACCGGGCCGGCCCCAGATAATGCTAATTTTTAAATGAAGAAGTAGGTTTCTGAAATACTTCTTCGGACCTACACAGGTAGCAAACCTGGGCTTCTAAGAGCTTAGAGCTATCCCCTCTAGCCTCCCAAACCTTACATGCACTATCTTGGTAACCTGCCTACAGGTACATTGTGATTCATATCACTTCGTTGAAAAGCCAGATGTTGGGGCTGGCTAGTTAGCTCAGTTGGTTAGAGCTTGGTGTTATAACACAAAGGTCAAGGGTTCTGATCCCCATTTTAAAAAAGTCAGATGCAAGAAAGCTAAATCTGAAAAAACAAAGTGTCAGCAATAGAGGGTTGGATAAAAAATCTAAATAAAAAATGAAAATGGAGGGCCGGCCCGGTGGCGCACTGCTACAGTGCGCTGCTTGGGAGCGCGGCGGCGCTCCCGCCAAGGGTTCGGATCCCACATACAGACCGGTTCCCGCTCACTGGCTGAGCGAGGTGCGGGTGCGACACTGAGGGTTGCGATCCCGTTGCCGGTCCCGGTCCGGTACGGGCGCGACACTGAGGGTTGCGATCCATTGCCGGACATGAAAAAAAAGACAAAAAAAAAAAAAAAAAAATGAAAATGGAGGGAACATCTTTATACTGGATAGTTCATTCTAGCAGTAAAATGGAGGGAAAGGCCTTACAGCCTTATTTTTCAAACTGCTTCCTGGGTTTTTCCCAACATTTTATTATGACAGTTTTCAAACGTACATACAGAAAAGTTGAAAGAATTGTACAATGAAAAGCCACATACCAACCACCTAGATTGTATAATTAACTTTTTACTATATTTGCTTTATCACATGAACTCATCTTTGTTGGATAGGTTTTAAAAATACTTCTGTCATCATTCATTTTAATGTAGTCTGTGTCTGACCCATCATGGTGCCAAAAAATAGTTACTTTTGATTCTTACCTGTATCTCTGAAGTTGGCATGAATACCACCGCAGCCTGACTATATATAAGCAGGTCTGCCCAGGAATGAGAGTTCCAGTGAGAGAAGAAGCCAGTTTGTTTATAAAAGAAAGTGGTTGCAGCTCACTGTTGTTGACTGGAAATAGTAGGGGGAAGGAAAGTTGGAAGTCGAGGACCAGTGTCATATACTGCCTTGCCCTTCATTCACTTCTCCAGCTTTGGGGCAGGTGGTTTTCTGAGCAGCTTCCACTTGGTTCTTTCCTTTAAGACGTGATGAAAGAAAAACAGAATTCACATTGAATGCCAGTGAGGTGATACTCATCGTTAGCATAACTCTTTGGAATTCTAGCAAATGGATTTTTGATTTGGACTACTGTCTAATAGTATTATTTTTAACCTTTTAGCAACAGCTGCAGTTCCAATTAGGAATCACCATGACCTAAAATCTTATTTATCTTTGTAATGGACATGATAATGGCAAATGTTACCTGTTTGTGTCTGTCTCCCTTGATTTAAGCTTAAGGGTAGAGAACATGTCTTACTCATATTTGTAATTCTTTTAGTAATGAAGGTTTGTATTCACTTCTAGGGATATATACCCCCAAATATGTGTTTAAGGATATTCTAAAAGATTTAAGGTATGGGCATGTTCATAGTGTTCATAGTAGTAAACAGTGGGAGAACTTACTTGTTCATGAATAGGAATTTGGTTAAATACATTTTGGTGTGTTTATGTAGTAATATTAAAACTAGAAATAGTCTTATAGGTGAATATTTGACTTGGAAAGATGTATGTGTATACAAGAGATCTTCAAAAATTCATGGAAAGATTCGTATTATCTTTTAATTCCATTTTTCCACAAACTTTTTGACGTACCCTTGTATTGGAAAAAGGCTACAGAGCAGTAGAATAGTTTCATCTAGTTTTTGTAAAATAAGAATTTATGTTTGTACGTGTACATGAAAGTTGTTGGAAGAACATACTCCAAGTGTTAAACTTTCTGGGATTCTAGGTGATTTTTACTTTCTATCCTTAATATAGTTCTGGAATATTTTTAGCAGTGTGCATTTGTGACTTTCAAAGTTAGAGAAACGTTAAAACTATTTCCATTTTGAAATTTGTTGACCTTGTCTGGCCGGTTAGCTCAGTTGGTAGGAGCATGGTGCTGATAACACCAAAGTCCATGGTTCAATCCTTGTACTGGCCGACTGCCAGGGGGAAAAAAAAAAGAAATTTTTGGCATGAACAGAATAGAGTAAATGGGGGTGGTCAGGAGCTGGAAACTGGAGCAGTTTAGTTTGGAAAAACGCTGGAGGGGATGGGGGAAGGGAAGGGGGGAAATAAGATCACTGTCTTCAGAGAAAGGCACTATCAGCTACCCCTCTATCCTTGGCTCTGTAATGCAGGCATTTCATCGATCAGGGTTTACACTTACCATTTATTTCCCAATTAGGCCCTGTATACATTTCTTTCCCACCCTTGTCCTTTTGGGCTTTAATAAGCTATAATAATTGCTAGTGACAGCAGCCAATTGTGGGTGTGCAGATCTTGCTCTAGTAAGTGGCGGCTTTAGCTCCAGTGAAGAGATGGCTCAAGGAAACCCATCAAGGATCCTGTTTCCACTTCTCTTCCTCTAGCTAGGCAGTACCTATCTTCCCCACACAGTATCTAATGGTGACAGTTAGGAGCCTAGGTGTTGGGCCATTGCTGAATTGCCAGATTTCTGGGTTGCTTTTCATGCTAAGAAGCTAGAGACTGGGAAGCTTATAGGAAATAGGCTGCTTCCTTAGAAAGGACCCTTGGGCGTCTATGGCTTATTCTGTGTGGTCTCATGTCTCAGAGCCCTGTTTCCCCAGTGATTGATTGAGTCTTAGCGGTAGAGGACGAGTCACTGGCTTACCTAGCTCCTTAGTGATCATTTTGATAACCCAGGCAGCTAGGTAAAGGAGCAGGTAATGTTTGATTCCCTTTCACTTATGATAAGTGAGTCCTGGTGGGAGTTGAGATTGTAAATGACAGTCCAGACCCAGAGTTTTGTTACCTTTCTCCGTCAATGTGAACCAGATGCCAAGTGATGACTAGATGAAGGTTTCAATCACCTTTTGAGGACTGTTTTGGTCAAGAGTAAGGAATGTAGGTTTCTAAACTGCCAAACATAGAAGAGCCACTAAGGGGTTACACTTACCCCCTATTCAAAGATGAGAACATTGAGGTTCAAAGAGGGAGAGGACTTGAAGGGAACTAGGAACATGAGTGTCAGAGTTCACATCTGAGTTCTAACACTTTGGTATAGTCACTTGGTGCTTCTGTACCCAAGTTATCTCATTTAAAATGGGGGCAAGAATTCTTATTAAACAATAATTCTTTACTAGATAAAGAACTAATGAGGGTGCTTAGCAAGAGCGAAAACTGAGGTCCATATGTGGCTGGCTGGATGACTTGACTAAGATGGTAAAAATAAGATTAAAGCTAGACTACAAACCTTGACTGTTCCATCTTACATTTTTTTCCTTCTCCCTATTCTACAGGTGACTCCAAAGGCAGTCACAAACCATGCCACTGGTGAAGAGGTATATTGAGCCCTGACTGTTCCAGTGAGTTATTACAGAATTGGGAGAGTCTCAAATCAGCATCCTACACGTGATTATCAAACCATTGTGAAGTCTTGGTAAGTGGTTAGTGGCTTTGGTGGGCTTGCCCAGTTAGTGGGTAGGGGTAGGGAAGGTGATCTTAATAGGTACTAGGCAATTATTTGATATTTTCCCATTATGATATTAAAAAAAGGTCTTATTAAAATATTCAGGCTGTACTAGAGAATGAAGAACCTAGAGCCTAACCTCTCCTTTTCCCATCCTCTCATTTTTATAGATGGGGGAATTGGAAATTGCCTAAGGTTATATAGCTAGTTGGTGTAGAAAATGGATTTGGAAAATAAAAAACAAACGAAAAAACCTAAAAAACTAAAAAAAAAACCCAATAGAAAATGGATTTGAATTTAAGCCAGTACTGGATCTTCTACACATTGCTTCATCTGATTTCCATCCAAACCCAAGGAGGTCATGTGAGACAGAAATGTTTTTATTTTACATTGAAAGTTTTTTATAATAGCTTCTGAGATCGTACTTCCCTGGTGATGGAAATTTCCATGGTGTAAGATTTTATTTGTATAAAGTCACTTGAGGTGCTTATTAAACATGCAGATTCCTGGGCAGCCAAACCTTGTCACTGGTCAAGAGCAACATTAAGATCTGCCTTTTACTTATACTGAGGCCAGAAGGATGAATAGCTGTTGCCATGAATGTCCTTGTGTGAGACAGTTTTGAAGCCTTGGTAAGTTGTCAGTGGTTTTGGTGGGGTTCCCTAGTTGGTGGTAGAGAAGAGAAGGAAAAGTGGTCATGATGTGGCACTTCCAGTCTTTGTTCAGCAAATAATTATTAAGTACTTACTAAGTGCTAGAGACTGTTCTAGACATTAACAAAGTCCTGCCATCATGGAACTTTCATTCTTGTGAAGTTGGACAAAGGAATAAATAACCAAGTGATTTATGAGGGGTCTTCAAAAAGTTCTTGGAAAGATTTTGTATTATCTTTTAATTCCATTTTTCCATGAACTTTTAAAAATACCCTAATATAATGTATCGTAAGTGTTGTATCAGATTTTTTCCCATAATGATGTGAAAAATTGCATTAAAAATGGTTGGGTTAAACTAAGCAACATCTTGTGTTTTTCTCCCCACTTCCCATTCTCCCTTTTAATACCTACCTCTGTCTCTCAATGCAGTGGAGGCTGACCAAGCTGAGTGTAGGAAAGGTCATAGATTATGCAAACAATCTTTTTCCTTTTTGTAACCCCTCACTAGGCTGGATTAATGAAGGATATCTTTGGAAAGTGTTTTAGAGTCCACCAGATCTTCCATGTGAGTGACCACACAGCAGAAGAGGGGAATCCTCTCAGTGATTAAGGTAACACAGTGATTAAGGTAAGTAGGGCAGGAGAGGCTGATTTTGTCCTGACTTCTGTCAGGGAGGCTCTTAGAAATGCCATTTCCAGAGCATAAATGACAGGCCAGTACTTTCAAAGCCTGCAGCTTATTCTACAATACAGTCATCTCTTGGTAACTGTGAGAGATTGGTTCCAGGACCTTTGCAGATACCAGAATCTGCAGATGCTAAAGTCCCTTATATAAAAGGTCATAGTATTTGTATATAACCTATGTACATCCTCCTGTGTACTTTAAATTATCTCTAGATTACTTATACTACCTAATATAATGTAAATACTATGTAAATAGTTGTTATATTGTATTTTTTAAAATTTGTATTATTTTTTATTGTTATATTGTTATTTTTTTGTTTTTCTTATTTTTTTCCAAATACTCTCTGTCTGTGGTTGGCTGAATCCAGAACCCATGGACACAGAGGGCTGATTATATATGTTCCTTCTCAAAACAGTGTGGGTAGATTATATGCTTACCCAGTCTGTGATCACTGTTGCTGAGGGTCAAAAGAACTGAAATGGTTCCCAAGTAAACCAGGGAGCATAACCTCCTGCTTTTTTAAAATAAAGTTTTATTGGAACACAGTCATATTCATTCCTTATTGTCTGTGGCTGCTTTCAAGCTATAGCAGAGTTGAATAGTTGTGACAGAGACCATATAGTCCACAGAGCCTGAAGTATTAGCGTCTGGCCCTCAGAGAAAGTTTGCCAACTCTTAGTATAGGTTAAATGTCCACAAGTCCTTCTCCCCCCATTTTCTTTTCTATGGCACTCATGCTTACAACTGATCCTAGAATGTATGGAATCTCACAGTAATCAGTTTGCTTCTGAATTTCTTCCTGCTGAAATTAAGGTCACCAGGAAAGCACATTCACAAATTGGGCTATGTATACAGAAGGAACTATGTTTTATATGCCTTATTGTAGTTAACTCATTTATCCTATATGGTTCCCCCATTTTTTTCTCTTTTTTTTCAGGGATAACTTTTAAAATTCAGCCATCCATGAGTATCCAAAAAGTTACAACTCATGTTTCCTAATTACGATTTTACCCTAATTTTAATAGACCTCCCCCCTCTGACTTTTCTAAATATTTCTTCAGATGTCTTAACCTTTCTGGGGAAAAAGCCCCCTTAGGAGGTTACTTTTCCATAGTTCTCTAATGGAGAAATACATGACATTTAGCTTTTTTTGTTAATTTGGTGCCATTTATTGCTCACTTACTATGTGCCTAATCCAAAGAGTTCCATGTTAATCAGTTATTGCCTCTATCTAAAGTCTTGGAAAAACTAAAGTAACTTTATCTAGGTTACATTGTTAATCAGTGGCAGAACTGGGACTTAAGAGCACAATTTATGTTAGCATTTTCTATTTAAGTGGTCCTGAAGTTTTTCTGTTTTTTTTTTTTTGTTTTTTTAAATCTTGTATTTGGCCTTTAGTGAGCATAGCAAGGTGTAATATCTGAACTGGGAAAAAAAATTCCTTGAATTCCTTAGGAAAGATTTAGTTCATGGAATTGGGAGTCAGAGGCCAGTTCTGATTATGTATCCCTACATACCTGCCTTCACCCTTTCCTGGCATATCTTGCTTGCTATGTATTGTTGCTTTTCCTCCCACGGATTTGTCACCCCTTTTCCCCTGGGTAACGAAGCCACCAAAGATTACTCAAAGCCCATCTGTTTTGAGCAGCGAGAAGCCCCAGAAAGGGGTTAATATCCCAAAACTTCCTCAAGCACAGTCATTTCTTCCATTTGGGAAATTAAATGCAGGAATTATTCTCCAGACCAAGAAGTTACAGGAAGAGACATAGGTGGGGTTTTGCTAAGTACAGTTTAACAAGTTTTACAATAGAAGCTGGTAACATTCAGTAAAAACAAGTCAGATGACATTCTGTTAGGCAATTAAGTGATCCACTAACAAAGGCTTGATTTAGCTGACATTCCTTTTCCCTCTAGCAGCTTTTTAGTAACTTTACATATCAATTAGTAACTTGTTTGTTTTAGAACCAGCAGCCTTGCTGTGTTAGGATTCTTATCTTGCAACAGAGACTCCATGCCCTGGGGGAAATTTCCTGTCCTTTGCAAGGCCAATATTTGAAACTGCAAGGCTTTGGAAAACCAGGCCCTGTGAGGTATATTTGCTTTATGAATCCTCTACAATGTATAGCAGTGATCAGCTCTTCTGTATTCCCTCTCAACAACTTAGGGGTATATTGGTGATGCTCTTCTAGCTAAAACGCTTCTCAGCAGTTTCTCCTTTCTACTTCTTTTTACCTAAGGCCAGCCACATACCCACTCTCCAGGGACCTCCTTACTGTCTTAATCTGTTTAAGGCAGGTGACAGCTTTATACTGTAAGTAGGTCCTTATGCCCAAAGAGTCTAGGTTAGGAGCCACCTTTTTCTTTTTCTTTTTTTCTTTTAATGGCTAATGATTTTGAGATGAATGGGCTTGGGAGGGCTTGGGAACCTTTAAGAATTTTGTTAACTTTTTAGAAGTTTAATACCAAATGGAGCCAAATAAATAGTTCTAGGTAGAAGAATTCCCAGTATAGGTATATCAGTTTTAGGATGAACCATAGTGCCCCTAATAGGACACCTGGATGTGACCATTATTTCTATACCAGGGTCTTAAAATATGGCAGACACAATGCCCTCTCACAGAGAAGTAAGTCATGAAAAGGCCTTATAAAAGCAGGGATGGCTCATTGTTTTAGGACAGCCAAATGTATGGTACTTGGAGGATTTCAAAGACTGCAAGGCCTTCTCAATTGCACTCTTCTTTTAACTGGTGAAGGTAGTACTTCATCATTGGCTTTTTCATAGCCTTACCTCTTATGGAGCTATATGGAACACTGAAATGGTTCACAAGTAAACTGAAAAATGGTTGTGTGTTGTGTGTAAGCCCCACCCTGAACTTCCAGAGCTGCTGTCCTGAGTACAAAGGTCAGTTTTATTCCTGGGACAGTGATGGAGCCTTAATTTCTCTTCCAATCCATGGCAGAGCATTCCTAAACTAGGCTCTAGAAGTCTTGGCAACTTGGAGGAGACATTCATCAAGGATGAAACAGAGTAAGTGGCCCCGTAATAGTCCCTAGGTAGAAAATATTCCATTTTATGGAAGAACCTGTCTCCTTTCTTAATCCTGTTGTATAAGCAAGATTTTCTGTCCAAATCATGTTATTTCTCTTCTTTCCTTTGTCCTTCCATGATCACTTTGTCTGTCTTCCTCTTTGTCATAAGTATGTCGTTTCTAATTTCCTTTCTCTTTTCCTTCTTAGGCCAGTCTTCGAGCCCTCCCTATATCCCCAATTTAAAGTTTTTTTGTCATACCAGTATTGGCATCTATCCAGGGCATGGGGTACACACAACAGATTTCTCTCTTTATTTTTTTTTAAGCATTTATTATGTTTATTCATGTAAAGACTTTATTGTATAAAAATTGGACTACCAAAAAGTATTATTAAGAAGGAAATAAAAATTACTCATGATCCTACAACCTAGCCATGTGCTGTTTAGTCTTATTTTATCCATTTTTCTTTTTTTTTCTGTACACAAACATACTTTTAGGTTTAAGAAAATTTTTATTATCTAAATCTTTTTTTTTTTTTCCCTTTTTTGTCTTTTTTCATGTCCGGCAACGGATCGCAACCCTCAGTGTTGCGCCCGTACTGGACCGGGACCGGCAATGGGATCGCAACCCTCGGTGCTGCGCCCACACCTCGCTCAGCCAGTGAGCGGGAACCGGTCTGTATGTGGGATCCGAACCCTCGGCGGGAGCGCCACCGCGCTCCCAAGCGGCGCACTGTAGCAGTGCGCCACCGGGCCGGCCCCTAAATCTTAATTTAAATATTAATTTTAGTGTACTTCTCTGATTATCTTCTTCAGAGGAATTTCTGGTTTCAGAATCAAGGTTATTAGAATTCAGTATATACATTAGCATCATTAAAACTAGCTAGGTCCAAGAAGCTGATATTGAACAGATATCCCAACTTTTTCTTCCTCTGAATCACTCTACCCTGGCACTTACAGCTAAGTAAATGAATATATATAGCAATGGTGTGTCCTTTGGTCTTTTATGTTTTGTGCTCTGAAATGTCTTTGTTTCCTTGTCTGCCTTCAGTATCTCCTTCTCCCCTTGCTGCTTTTTTTTTGGCAGCTGACCAATACAGGGATCAAACCCTGGTCCTTGGTGTTATCAGCGCCACACTCTAACCAACTGAGCTAACCGGCCAGCCTCTCTTTCTCCTTTATACAAGGGCAACTGTTGTATTTGTTCTTTTCTTCAAAATAATTATCTCTTTTCCTTATTCAAAGTAGCTGCCTGGTTGATATAATGAATAAAGGTATCATGGACTCAAAAAGTAGAGATGGGGGTGGGCCTGGTGAAGGCATGGAGTCATGGAGTCACTGTTGCTTTTGAATGTCCTTTTTTAAAAAATAAACTTACGATTTATTATACTTTATTAATAATATAATAATTAAATGATTTATTTAACAATGTATTTTTTTTTTTTTCTGACCGGTAAGGGGGTCGTAACCCTCGGCACGGTATGGTCTTCACGACGCTCAGCCAGTGAGCACACCCGCCATTCCTATATAGGATCTAAACCCTCAGCCTCGGAGCTACCAGCGCCGCACTCTCCCGAGTGAGCCATGGGGCTGGCCCTAACAATGTATTTTAACTTAAAACATAAGTATGTACTCATTCACCTATTGTTGTTGGATGTGGGAACATGGCCTTTTCTATGCATATATGACCATTGATTGATGTTTCTCTCATTTTTTAAAATTTATTTTTTTTGATATAACAAGGATATGCACATTTATTTGTTCAAATAACAAATACATAAACTGAATAACAGATGAATAAAAAATACTCTGTAGAAAGTAGGGCTTCTAATTTTCAAAAAAACTGGAGATGTAAAACTTATTAGAATTTACATATCTCATTTTGTAATCTCTACAATTATTTGAAACACCTCTCTAAAGTCCTCCCAAAGCATGTAAATATCAAATTACTTTCAGTAGAGGCCGGCGGCCTGTGGCTCACTCGGTAGAGTGCGGTGCTGATAACACCAAGGCCACGGGTTCGGATCCCATATACGGATGGCCGGTTCGCTCACTGGCTGAGCATGGTGCTGACAACACCAAGTCGAGGGTTAAGATGCCCTTACTGGTCATCTTTTAAAAAAAAAAAAAAAAAAATTAATTTCAGTAGAGGGAAGATGAGTAAGCTTTTCAAAGGCAAATTAATTCCTAAACAAATCAACAAGTCCACTTAATAAAAAGAAATCAAGAACAGAAATTAAATATCTAAGTTTAGCAAGATAAATTGCATTAAAAAAATCCATAAAACTGGGCCGGCCCGGTGGCGCACTGCTACAGTGCGCCGCTTGGGAAGCGCGGCGGTGCTCCC
>NW_007727798.1:210599-247878 GCF_000696425.1 Galeopterus variegatus
GAGTGCGGTGCTGATAACGCCACCGCCGAGGGTTCGGATCCCACATACAGACCGGTTCCCGCTCACTGGCTGAGCGAGGTGCGGGTGCAGCACCGAGGTTTGCGATCCCGTTGCCGGTCCCCGGTCCGGTACGGGCGTGACACTGAGGGTTGCAATCCGTTGCCGGACACGAAAAAAAGACAAAAAGGAAAAAAAAAATCCATAAAACAATATAAACACAGGGCACTTCAAGAAGTTTATGGAAAAATAGAATTGAAAGAAAATGGAAATCTTTCTATGAACATTTCATTTGTTTAAATTTTTCCTTTTTTTATTTTTTAGACTAAGATCATAGAAAATATGTTCTGTGACCACAATAACAGAAGGAAACTTAGAAAACTCACAAATGTGTGGAAATTAAACAATACTCTCCTAAATAAACGGTGGGCAAAAAGAAAAATCACAGAGAAAATAGAGAGTACTTTGAGATAAAGATCAAAGTGCAGCATCAAAATTTATAGGATACAGGGCTCATGCAGTGCTTACAGGAAAATTTATACTTGTAAACACCTATGTTAAAAAATAAGAAAAATCTCAAATCAGTAATGTAAACTTCTACCTTAAAAAATAGAAAAGTAGAGCAAATTAAACCAAAAGCAAATACCAAAAGCAAATATAAGTAGGAAATAACAAAGAGTACAACAGAAATATATGAAATAGGGAATTAAAAAACAATAATGAAAATAAGCAAAACCAAAAGTTGATTCTTTAAAAAGATCAACAAAATTTGCAAGCCTTTATCTAGACTGACCAAGAAAAAAAGAAGACTGAAATTACTAAAATCAGAAATAAAGCAGGTGCATTATTACATTATTACTATGGCTTTTTGTGGTGGTAAGATTTAGTTTCTTTCTCTTTCTTGTTTGTATTTTTGTTCTACCAGTGGGTTTCGTTCTTTCTTGTGTATTCCTGGTAGTGTTTATCGCTAGTTTCAGATTCCAGATGCAGGACTCCCTTGAGGATTTCTTGTAGGGCTGGTGGTGTGGTGGTGAACTCCCACAGCTTTTGTTTGTCTGGAAAATACACTATTTTCCCCTCATTTCTGAAGGATAGCTTTGCTGGCTATGTAGTAGTTTGGGCTGGCAGTTTTTTTCTTTTAGTGTTTTGAATATATCGTCCCGTTTTCTTCTGGCCTGCAGAGTTTCTGTTGAGAAGTCTGCTGTTTATCTCATAGGGGCTCCCTTATAAGTGACTTAATGCTTTTTTCTTGAATCTTGTAAGATTCTCTCTGTCTTTGAGCTTTGTCAGTTTGACTATAATGTGTCTCAGAGGATCTTTTTGGGTTGAATCTGTTTGGGGATCTTTGAGCCTCCTGGATCTGAAGGTCCATGTCTCTCCTCATAACTGTGAAGTTTCCTATTATTACTTTGTTGGATAGGTTTTCCATGCTTTTTCTTTTTTCTTCCCCTTTTGGAACAACCATGATTTGAATGTTTGTGCACTTAAGGTCTGCTAGCTCTCTTAGATTTTCTTTATTTTTTAAAATCCTTTTTTCCTTTTTATTTTTGTCTGCCTGGGTTATTTCAAAAAGACTATCTTCAAGATCAGAAATTCTTTCTTCTGCTTGTTCTAGCCTGCTGCTTAAGCTATTGGTTGTGTTTTTTTATTTTGCTAAGTGAATCAGTTCCATGAGTTCTGCTACATTCTTTTTTTAAGGTATTAATCTCTTTGTAAATTTCCTCCTTCATATCCTGAATTTTTTTCTCATTTCATTATGTTGTCTGAGTCTTCTCCTGTCTCAGTGAGTTTCTTTAAGATTGTTTCTAGAATTCCTTTTCAGTCATTTCGATGGTTTCCTGCTCTATAGGGTCTGGTATTTGAGAATTACTGTATTCTTTTGGTGGTGTCATATTTTCTTGGGTTTACATATTTCTAGTATCTCTACATTGATGTCTGGTTATCTGGTAGAGCAGTTGCTTCTTCTATTATTCTGGAGTGGGCTTTGAGGAGAGAGACGTCCTCTTTTTCTGGTCTCTGCTGGTGACTGTCCTTGTGTAAATGCAGTCAGGTGTCTAGTGGGCTGCCTGCATGGTGGCAGTGGCTGCTGCTGTGATGTCAAGCCACTTTTTCAGTAGCTATGGCTGTGGCGCTGGCTGTGGTGGGCCACCCATGCAGAAGTGGTATTTTTGCTGTGCTCTCTTGCCTGCTTCTGGGTGGAGTGGGCTGCGGCCCTTGGCTCATTGCCTAGGACCCCAGGCCTGAATGTCTATTAGAGTTGGAGAGTGCATGTGGTTCTCAGTATCTTTACATAACAATCAGTAACTAATCTGTCTTTGAGCCAACAACCTTGCTGTGCCACAAATCTTTATCTCACACCAGAGACTTATAGCCTGAGGAAAATTTCCTGTCCTTGCAAGGTCAATATTTGAAACTGCAAGGCTTTGGAAAACCAGGCTCTGTGATGTACATATGCTTTTTAGTATATTCCACAGTACTTGAATCAGCACTGGGAAGTCTCTTGTGATCTGTGCCTTATATGACTGGTAGAATGCTATATAGTCTTCATCCCAATAGAGGAACCTCTTCCTCTCCATGAGTCTTTCTTTGCATGGCTTAGAAGTGAAGTTGTCCTTATATTTATGTTAGTTGTTGTTATCTTATGTTATCACCTCTGATATTTACCTTCTTTATTAGCACATGTCTGCTACTTTATTTAGGCTCATAAGTGAATCCAATACAGAGGTTACTTTGGATATAATCACTGTCCTAACAGTCAAGGTAGGGGCTGTGGTTTTGGTAATTTATGTCAAACCCTAAATTTGGCTTTCAGGATTAGGAGGAATTAATCCTTCCACTAGTATCTCAAAAGGTGATCTGGACAAAGGAACCAAGGTATCTTACTCAGTCAGGTAAGTGATTATTGAAAATGAAAGTAAATACTTTGGGTTTTTTTTGTTTCTTTGTTTGGTTTTTGTATTTGTTATATTTAATAGTTTTCCTAATAATGAAACGAACTTGCATTGCATTTCTGGAAGAAAATTGCTACTTTTCAAGGATTTTGAATTGTGTTTGCTAAATTTGCTATTTTAAATTTTATTTTCTATTTTATTTGATTTATTACTATTTACTTTCTGTGTTTAAAAGTGAGTTCTTTTGGGGAGATGTCAGTCTTTGTCAGTTGTTGATATTTGGGTCATTAATGAAATCTTTTGTTGCCTTCTCTTTTAAACTGAGCAGATCTCAAACATATCCCATGCAATTAAATATGTTTTAATAATAACTTTTAAAAATTGGCACATATGTTATAACACTAAGGTCAAGGGTTCAGATCCCTGTACCCAGCCAAATAAATAAATAAATAAAATTTAAATATCGGCACATAATATACCACTGCATGAGTGTAAAAATTTAATTTGTATCATATTTGGAACCTTGTTTCAGTAACTGCCCTTTTAATTGTGTGTAAATAATGCTATAGTGAACATCTGTGTAGATAAATTTTTGCATGTATTCATGTTTATTTCCTAAGGTTAGGTAAAGTGTACAATCCCTCTAGTAGTGCATGAGAATGCTCATTTTTCACATCCTCACCAATACACTATATTAAGATTTTTAAAAAATCCAACAGTTGCAAAGGTGAAAAATGGTCTTTGATATTTTAGTTTCACAATGAGAGAACAGATAGAAATCTTTCTTGGGTCTTATTTTTTGAGTTTCTTTTTCACACTGATTTTTAATCTATCATGGGTTGCAGATATTTGCCCTATAAATGATTAATTTATATGTAGCTCAAATATCTTTATTTGTGGTTTATTTTCCACTTTCAATTTATAATATGAAGGTAAATATATTTTCTTATAGTTCATGTTTATGCTTTGTTACTATTGTTTCATAATACAAATCTTTCTCATTGGGGAATCTCTTTGGAATGTGGTATGTAACTAATTTTTCTAAATATCCAGCACATTCAAGGTTTGGGGGTTTGTAGTAAGGGTATTTGTGGGGATCTCAGCAGAAGGAGTTTCAGAATCTTTTCTTCAGTGCTCTGCTTTTAAACATGACTTAAATATTCTCTTAGCCCATTTCTCTGTGTGTCTTCTCAGTTTTGCTACCACTGGCTTATGCTTTCCTCTGTGACAGGGGTTGGCAAACTTTTCCTATAAAGGGCCTGATAGTAAATATTTCAGGCTTTGTGGACCATATGGTTTCTGCCATTGTATGAAAGCAGTCATAGACAGTACATACATGAATAAATGTGGCTGTGTTCCAACAAAACTGTATTTACAAAAAAGGCAGTAGGCTGTAGTTTGCCAACACCTGCTTTATGACATTTTGCTCTTATACCTTTTGCTCTCATAGTTTCTACTTAGTCATAGTGTGCTTCCCCTTGTTCATGCCTCTGGTCCTCCTTATAACCTCTTAGAGTGCTTTTTTCACCTCCAGTCTTTGCTACTGACTACCTGTTTTCATATTTCACAATTTTAGGTTTCTGAGAGCATGGCTGGTAGCTAAACTGGATGCTTTGCATGTCACTAGTATCATGTGCTGGGATTTGAAAGTGATTTGCATGGCTGTCTACCTTGTTGCTTCATTATAACCAATTCCAAATAGCTACATTCCTTTTGAGGATCTGGTCCTTGCAATCTAGATTTCAGTGCAAGAAACAGGCTCATTTGGATCAATTTTAAGAAGTTTACAGAACTCGACTCTAGTGTGGTATCGTTAATGTGATTCAGCTTCTCTCTGGTTCTCTATGCATGTCATCTTGCTTCTGCAACAGACTGCTTTCCTCATACTGCCCTCTTTACCTCCTGGCTACTGAATACTTATGCTTTTTTCTCACTCATCACATGAGTTTTTTTTTGTTTGTTTGTTTGTTTTTTTGTCTTTTTCGTGACTGGTAAGGGGATCGCAACCCTTGGTGCGGTGTTGCCTGCACCGCGCTCAGCCAGTGAGCGCACCTGCCATTCCTATATAGGATCCGAACCTGCGGTGGGAGCGTCGCTGCGCTCCCAGCGCCACACTCTCTCGAGTGCACCACGGGGTCGGCCCATCACATGAGTTTTTATAACCTCTGTAGGTGTGGGCTTCATTCTACCTCATCTTTCTCTCTCTAGGCTATCTGCTTTAACTCTTGTTGCTCTCCATGCTACCCGGTTGTCATTAAATTGAGAATCTGATTCCCTGTGGGTTGTTTCTTGAAACTGTAGGGGTAGTAGTTGGTATTTGGCATGTCTAGGACATTTTCCCCTATCAATTGCTATGTGCAAATGTCTTTCCCTGTGTATAATCCAAAATTGCTTTAGCCTAACGTAATCCAGCTATTATAAGTATATTTAGACTCATTTAGTTGCTCCAAAACTGGAAGGCAACCCAGTCACAGAGCATCTGGAAGCATCATACCTGACCATCTTTGGAACTTGACAGTCTCACAGATAACTATGCAACCCTCTTCTCCTTATATCCTTGATTCTCTTCCTCATACTAACTGGTTTTCTCATCTTCTATTCTTTATGCTATTGCTGATATATAGTTTCTGCTTATTTATAGAATCTGATTTATGTGCTTATGCACAAGTTGACCTTATATCTTTCATGATTCTTACATAGGCTGTGGTGTGTTCTTTTCATCATGTATCCATTCACTTCAGCTGCTGAGTTTCTGTTCCTCTTTTATTCCCAATTGTAAGTTGAATCTTATATTCTCACCTCATCCTTATTTGTGGAAGGCTTTCATGTCATGACATGTTGACCAGCTTATGGATGTCTGCCCTTGGGTCTGATCTTTACTTACCCTTGGTGTGATCAGCTATGGATTCGGAGGAGGGATAGTTGGTCATAAGAATGCTTTCTTAGCCAGGCTTGTTTATAGTACAGTTTTCCTTTATAAAGATTTTGGGCATGGGTGACACTATGACATGTTTATTTTATTCTGTGTGATTTAGTTCTCTGAAGCTGTTTGACTGCAGCATGTACCAAGTTTCTCTCAAACTTACCTTCTAGTGGGTATAAGTTGTAAGTTCTGTGATAATCACAAACTGGTTTGCACATCTTCAGAACAAAGGATTATCCACAAGTAGCCAGTTCCCTAAGCTGCATTCCTCTGGAGGGACTGTTCTGCTTCTTACTATTGGTTGGGCACTTACGATTGCTAGAAACAGTTCTTAGGTGGGCTCACATAATGACAGGTTATTGGCAGGCCATCTGTGGGGAGATAATGGCAACTGGGATCACATGGAATTCCAAATATAGGGGACCTTAATATGGTTATACCTCTTTGGAATGGGGACTGGGTCCTGAGAAGCTCTAGGAAACTCAGCAGCAGGAGTTTATTCACCTTCACGTTAGGGTTATACCATTTAGTGCTTGAGCTGCTCTGTCCCTCTGCTTATCTTTTGTGTCTTATAATTCCTTCCATTAGATGTTGTCTTGCCCATCCACTTTGTTTTTTCTCCACTTCATATTTTTAGCTTATTCATAGGTTCTGCTTGCTTATGGCTTCACCTTCCTTATAAGTTTTGCTTATTTATAGTCCTTATGGCCTCACCTCTGATTTGTGTTGGCTTGCTGTGTATTCTTTCAGCTTCAGTTCCCTTTGCTAACTGATTACCTTTGATAGCTGACTGGAATAATTTCTGAGAACACAAATTTACTAGGCCTGTTGTATCCTAGTTTTGTTAGACATTTATATACCAATAGCAGCAGTTTGTGGATCTTCACTATTGTATTCTGCAATTAATGTTATGATTATAGTCAGTCTCTGCTGCTTTTACTCTGCTTATTTCTTATAGCTTCTAATGTATCTATTAACAACAGATTTCTCCATCCTTTGTTTCAGAAGTTGCAGTTGCAAATGCCTGCAGGAGCCAGATGCTGTAAATGTGTAAGATGGTTCTGGTATTCATTCTCTTTTTTTTTTGTTGAAATGCGAATGCTGCCATTTTGGCTTTGCTTTTGTTTATCCATTTTTCATAGAGACATTAGAATAAAGATTTCTCTACTCTGAAATATAAACAAAAGTGCAAATAGGATGGTAAAGGACAGCTGACGCTTCTAAGAGGATAGTAGGGAGTGTTTGGGATTGTGGTCAACTAGAGCGTGCACAATTCATCCAGAGGGGAAAGCTGTTAGTACTTGGCTCCTGCTGATTGTCGCCCAGTGGAAATCTGGGCATAGGATTGCCAGGATTTCCAATTCTCTTCAAGGAGCCTGATTGGCTTCAATTTTTTTTAAATGCTTCAGGACAACAAAATACATTTATAAATGCTTTTATAACTTTATAGCTTCTGCCTCTTCATAATTTTGGCTTATTTGTAATGTTACCTTTTTCCCTTATGATAGGAAACATGGTATGTAGCACTACCTGTCCAACTTGGCCAGGGGCGTGGCTGTTTCCCTTGGGCAGTGTTTAAAACTGGCCCACAGTTTTGAATGCAGTTGTATAAACCAGAATGGAATAAATTAGAAAAGACTAGATTAAGACGGAATATAGATAAGAAAACAGGAAAATACTAGCCTCCATCTGGCAAAGGGTAAGTATTATTTTGTGAAATTTTTGTCTCACCCGTATGTTTGTATGTAAGTGTGTCTTTGGTTCAATGTAATTGTATTTCTCACTGTGGATTAAACAACTTTATAAGACATTGAGTGAGACATTGTGAGCAGACTGGCATCCTCTGGATGAGACTCCTCCTGTAGGCAGGTCTCCTTTGACTCACACAGTACTTTTTTAATCAGTGAATATTTTAAAATTAAAAGATTTTATGTAAAAATTTAGATTTTTACTTTCTCCTGAAATAACGAAAGATGGATTCTAATTTCCCCTGAGACCAAATAGTGGTAGGCTCATTTTAAAGACGGGCCTTCTGCTCTCTACTTTACTACGTTGTATATTAGCCTGTTTTACTTTTTTATATTACCTGCCTAGCCACTTAAGACATTTTGAGCTTGTGGCTTACATTTCTTTGTCTTTTTGAAATTAACTGTGGCAGCCTAAACCTTGCCTTTGAATTCCCAAGAATTCAGAGGCAAAGGCAGATAATGATTATTAGTACAGTTGTCCCTCAGTATCCACAGGGGATTGGTTCCAGTCCTCCTTCCCACAATGCCAAAATCCATGGATGCTGGATCCTCAATTCCCTGATATAAAATAGCTAAGTATTTGTGTATAGCCTATGCACATCCTCCTGTATAGTTTAAATCATCTCTAGATTACTTATAATACCTAGCACAATGTAACACTTATAATACCTAACACAATGTAAATGCTATGTAAATAGTAGTAGAAAAATACTCTGTATTTTTCTTTTAGTCATGGTACTGTTATTTTTTATTTTTATTTTTTTGACTATTTTTCATCTGTGGTTGTTGAATCTGTAGATGCGGAACCTGCGTATATCGAGGGCCGACTCCATTTTGTCCCGTGGATGACATTCTCAGTGTTCTCTACTAAAAACTCATTCTAGTTCTAAATATGCCACATATTGTTGTGTGATCTAAAAACAGTTATGTTTGGAATTTGTTTATAAGCAATAGAAACCTACTTAGGCTAGGTCAAGTAAGGGGAGGGGTTGTGATGCTATACATTTGGCAATTAGGCAATCTGGTATTTCACAAGAATCTATTAAGAGCTGGTTGACCAATCCTTGAGAATAGTAAGAGATTTAAGGAAGCTTTAAGAACCTCATCAGTTCTCCATCCTCTCTTAAAAAGTGTCTCTTATTTGCAAATAAATTTGTTGGTTTTACAGAAAACATTAGCTGGTATTGGACTCAGTTTTTCAGCTAGATTTGTAATTTGGCACAGTATTGAAATCTTATGCCAATGTTCCTATTCTGTTTGAATTCATTTTCCTAACAAGATCCTGAGTTACTGAGCTGTTTGCATCACTTCATGTCAAAGTTTTCATTATTATGCACCAAAGTACTAATTTGTATTTGTAGTGAGTCTGGTGTTATATTTCAGTTATTTGTTTTGAGGGACTGTCTGCTACATTGCAGAATACCTTTTATCCCTGGCTGCTTTCCACTAAATGTCAGTAGTAACCCCAGTCATGACAACTAAAAGTATCCCCACAGATTTTCACAACACTGCCCATTGATTGTGCCATCTGGGTAAGAATCATGGTTCTAGAGCTCTGCTACTGACAGTGTTTCATTGTTTTAAAAGTCTTTTATTATTTTATTCTACTTTCTTACTTGTTTATACATACAGTTTCTGCTTCTAGACAGTTTGAGCTTCCCTCATCTCTCTCTCTTTATTTTAGGACACCTTCTTTCAGCTTCAGCTTTTGCTGATGTTTACCTGATTCTTTGTTCTACAATTCAAATTCCTGAGAACTGGAGAATCTCCTTTGTTCAGCTCATGTCTTTTTTGGCAAGAGCCTTTCACTTTAAGTCATATTATAAGTTTGTCCTTTGATTTGATGCCATATGAAAGAAAACAGTATTTTCTATGGCTATATATTGAGTAGGAATTTTGTCCAATTCTATTTTCCTTAGAAGAGACTGAGTGTTTGTGTGGCAGACACCAAGACTGATGTGACAGGTGTATTTTACTATGTGGTTACCAGGCAGATAAATATTTCTTAATATTTTTAACCTGAAGCACCATTACATGTTATGACTCTCATGTATAAAATCCCTAGTAAATTTACTGCTGCCGTTCAAGATAGTAACACAAACTGCTGTGTAGCACTTGTGTCCCCAAATGATGGTATGTGGTAGCTTCAAAAGGTACATGACCCAAATTCATAGAAATAGAAGAATGGTGGTTGCTAGGGGTGGAGGAATGGGGAAATGGGGAGTTGTTTACTAGAGATAGAATTTCAATTTTGCAAGTTGAAAAAGTTCCAGAGATTGGTTGCACAACAGTGTGAATATACTTAATACTACTGAACTGTACACTTCAAATGGTTAAGATTGCAAAAAATAGAGCAAGAATATATCATTAAATAGGCAGCTACACAGTCATCAGAATATCCTTCGGTATCTTAAAATATAGAATCTTCAAAGAAAAAAAAAGGTGCATAACCATCTTTGATGCAGCCTTCCAATTCTGTATGCCAGGGTTCAGCAAATGTGCCCACGGGCCAGGTCTGGCCCACTGCTTGCCAATTCCTGTGAACAAGGAATGGTGTTTATATTTTTTAATGGTTGAAAAAAATCAAAAAGATTATAACATTTCATGACATGTGAGAAGTATAAGAAATTAAAATTTGATTGTCCATAAAGTTTCATTGGAACACAGCCACACTCATTCACATATGTGTTGTGTATGGCTACTTTCATGCTACAGTAGCAGAGTGGAATAATTGGGACAGAGAACATATGGCCTGGAAAGCCTAAAATATTTACTACCTGGCTGTTAACAAAAAACTTGAAGTTCGTCTGTTGCAACAGCTGCATCTTTGATAGCTTTAAGTGCCTAATTAGCAGCTTTGTCTTGGGTGCATAGAGGTTATTATCATTCTATTCTCATGGGGAGGTGGGGGAATCTCATTTCCTTACTCCCTACAGTGAGGCTTTAGCCAATTCCTGAGAACTCGAACTCTTGGTGAGTTTCATTTGTGGCTGAAATCCTGTTTGCAGTTTCTGGTATTGTAGGCTCTTTATATTGTCAAGAAATGGACTTCTCTTGTGCCAGCCAAGCAATTTGGACCACCCAAGGATAGGCTAAGGGTTTGTATTTCATCCAGCCTACCACCTGTAACAGGTCTTCATTCCTCTGTGCTTCACTGTCTTTGTCATTGTCCATTCAAGCTTTAGTTTATCTCTGTAGGGACCAAGGGAAGACATCCCTTTCAACCCCCTGAAGGTTTTTTGAAAATCACCTGATAAACACAGATTAATGTGAAGAAAAGGCATAACAAATTTTATTATATCATAGTTTTGTGTGACAATGGGAGCCTTCAGAATAAAGACCCAAAGATATAGGGAAAACTGTCCATGTTTATGCTTAGGTTCTATGAAGCAGGCACAGCCTTGTAGAAATGTGAGTGGATAAGAAAAGTGTGATCTGATGCTATGAGACTGAACCAGGCAACCCAGCAAGGCCTGTCTATTCAGATTCTTCATGGTCTCTCTGTATAGCATTCATCTTCCCAGATGTAGGGCAGGATCCTGTCTCGAATGGGGATCTCAGGACCTACAGTCAGACAAGGTAGATCAGAGAATTTCTTTATAGCCAGCTTCTACACAGAGAGGCATGGGGGAAGATTAGAGTTTGTCTATGATCTGCCTTGTGGAAGAGAGAATCTATTTTCTATGGCATGTCTCAGGGAAGAATGAAGCTGAGGACAGGAGAGCAGGAGAAGGTCAGAGGAAATCTTTGCTTTAGAGGCTGTTTGTGAGGCCTTCATTTTGGGGTATCACTTTCTGGGCCCCAACACCTCTTAGCTTTGTTTGCATTCTGTTTCCTCATACATTTTCAATTACTCGTAACTAAACATTGCTTATTGCCCCAGTGTCCTTGACTGTATCTCATGTTTTTCAATTCTGTTCTTTAAGGTTCAACCCTCTGCTACGGGCCTCACTTTTTTTGCATTTCACAGACTTTATTCCAGTGGAAGAATTTCAGTGGCTTAACACGTCCCTGCTTGGATAGTCATTCTTGCAGTAACATAGCACTTGGGTAGTGTGTCCCACACCTGGTACATTCTCCTGTGATGACAGGGCAGGTCGTATGCTAGAAATCATTGCTGTCTAGGACTGCTTCCTAGAACTATGTTCTCCAGAACTATGGGTGGGGTAGTTTACCTTAGACGGGACTGTGTTCATACTGCATTTCTACATCTTTACCACTAACCACATATACCCCTCATCTTACATATTCATTTTGAAGGTGCTTCTGTCTATTACTGTTCCAACTCTTACTGAAGCAGAAATGTTCAAGAGGAACTAAGTTATAGCCAGACGCCATAGTCTGAAGTAATGTCATGAGGCCACTTTAGAAATTTACCTGCCAGTTTCAGAAGCTCCCACCTATCTGTGATCTTTTATTCCTTGGCCACTTGGATTTTTTTTGTTGTAGTGATTGTGCCATAACTTATCCTTTTTATCCAGCAAGGGTATTTTTGTATACTTTTGTATTGTGGTACTGCGACAATAACTTTGCTCTTAGTATTCTAGCCTGGGTTGTGGCAGGGTATTTGCTCGCTGTCCCACTACAAAGTAATAACAAGATCTAAATATTTTACATTCCTGCTCAAGTTCTGTTCATGCAGCCCAACTCTGTATCATTTTCTAAATTACATAGGATTTCTGGTTTTAAGAAACAAGACACAAGCTTAGCTTAAGCACTAGGTGTTTCTTGTACAAATACACATACAACAGTTAAAGAAGATGGGGATTTCATAGGAATTTTAAGAACAGTGTGGCTTGGAACAGTATCTGTGCTGGCTCTAGGGACTTAACCATGTGGAATTTGTGGACCCTTTCTGCTCTGCCATTGACTTCGTTCAGCTCTTCTTTCTATTCTCCTGCTTTATCATCTACATTTTTTTCTCAATAATCTTTGTTTTAGTCTATTGGGGCTGCTATAACAAACTACCGTAGACTGGGTGGCTTATAAACAACAGAAATTTACTTCTCATAGTTCTGGAGTCTAGGAAACCCAAGATGCTGACAGATTTGGTGTCTTGCGAAGGCCCTCTTCCTTTATAGATAGCTGTGTTTTTGCTGTGTTCTCACATGGCGGAAGGGGTGAGGGAGTTGTCAGGGGTTCCTTTTATAAGGACAGTAATCCTATTCAAGAGGGCTCTGCCCTCATGACCTCATCTCCTTACAAAGACAACTTCCAAATACCATCACATTGGGGATTAGATTTCAATATAGGAATTTGGTGGGGGAGATGCAAACATTCAGTCTGTGGCATTCTTCCTCATAGATTTGCTTCCTCATGACCGCCTTTGCCATTACCCTGTCTTTGGTGAGGCATTCAGCTTCAATTTTCAGTGCTAATTACCTAGAGCTCACTGTTTTTCTACTCAAATTCCAAAAAGGGACAATCTAATTGGCCTAGCTTATCTTTATTTGTGCAGTAGTTTTCATGCTTAGACATGTCATAGGCTACTGGCAGTGTATGGATTGGTCCCATCAGCTGTGCTCAGTGAAGAGGATTAATACTGGATAATGTGAAACAAAACCTGGTTGTTAAGGGCTATGCTAGTGCTACACAGCTGGGACAATAGACAGGGCAGTCCTCGTTAGAAGTAAGTATGTGTATGTTTGGTAGGAACTTGAAACAACGTGTTGAGTCCAGTGATTGTCAAACTTGGGAGCTAACCCATATTATTCCATTCATGTTGGAATGTAACTGAACACCATGTCTAGCTATAGTAGACACAAAATAATGCTAGAATTTGCACATCATTGTCAGAAGAGAAACAACTGTCAAACCCTGCTTTGCTTAAAATAAGCAAAATACAGCCACTACCAGTTGCCTCAGAGCTTCACCTTAAATGATTGTGTGTATGAGTTCCAAAGGCAATTGTATAATTAGTGGCTTTGCCACAACATAACCTGGAATTCTAAAAGACATTTCATCGTGGTATGTGGAGAGGATTATGTATGATTTTTACTCCAGTTGTTATGGAACGGATTTGGCAAGAAAGCGGCAAACACTCAGAGAGTTGGAGAGTCAGAAGTTTATTACGGTAGTGGGCCCTCAGATGAGCTCCTGCTCTGAAAATCTGGGAGATGAGCTCCTGCTCTGAAAATCTGGGTCCCTGACCCAAGTCTCACAAGGCTTTTTATAGGCGGGTTGGGTGAGCTCTTTAAGTTTCAGTTTCTAAGCATATATCTTAAGCAGGCAGTTGCTGGTTTCAGTTTCTCTGGATTCATGTGACTTGAGCAGCTATCTAAGCAGGATTACAGAAGCTGATTATTAACTGGGCTGACTTCTGGGGGCCCTGGTAGATAAGCACACTTATCCACAGAGGTGCTGCATAAGCACAAAATAATTTTTAATCTTGAGTTCTTTCCTAACACAGTCCCACCCCAAATTTTAAAAGTTCATATTTCTGCTGAGGATCTGTTTCATGCAACTGTACATCCGATACAAATTTCTATACTAATTTGGCTCTTTTGGTTTCAAGAAATGAAGAATTAGTCAAGCTACCAGATTAATAGAAGTTTATTATATGTAAACATGTGGAACAATGTGGAAGATGGGGATTTAATGAAAATCTGAACATAGAACACTATTTAGTATGGGAACTGAACCCAAACAGCTCAGGGCACTTAACAACAGGTATTTTGAGCTCATTACTCTCATGCTACACCATTGACATCACTCAGCCAGTCTGCATTTGCTGTTTATCCTACCTCAGTAGTTCTCTACCACTGAGAACCAACTGGGGAGCTTTTCAAATAATCCAAACCCAGATATTGTGATTTTAATTGGTCTGGAGTGGCCTGGGGCATCAGTATTTTTAAAGCTCCTTGCCACTGTTCGTGCTTCTTTTGCAATTAACTAGCTTCCTCGAGCTCTATTTCCCTATCTTTGAGCTTCTGCTTACTTGTGGTACCCAGGGATTGTAGTACCTCCCTTAGAAGAATCTGTGGATATGACAGCATAATTGAAGTGTCTATTGCAATGGTTGGCAAACATTTTCTGTAAATGTCCAGATAGTAAATATTTTATACTTTTGGGCCATATAGTCTCTGTTGCAACTATTCAGCTTGGAGAATCAACTGTGGGCAATTCATAAATGAATGGGTGTAGCCATGTTCATCAAAACCTGGCAACAGCTAAATTTGGCCCACTGGCTGTAGTTTGCTGACCCCTGGTCTATTCTGTCCTTGTTTATATAGTAAACCTTCTTGTTTATTCTTTTTCAATATTTTTTTGCTACTGTTCTCTATTTCATCATTAACTTGAATTTAAAATTACTTTGTAAAATTCTGCTTTGCCTAAAAGAAATTCACTGGGGATATTATTGTATTAGCATTCAGTTTATTTTTATATTTTTGGTGGCTGGCCAGTATGGATGTCCGAACCCTTGACCTTGGTGTTACCAACACCGTGCTCTAACCAACCGAGCTAACCAGCCAGCCCCAATTTATAAATTCATTTGGTCAGAATTAACATGTTTGCAACATTTCCCCTTCTAGAGACGTGTGTTCACATCTTTTTGTTTCTTCCTAATAATTGTAATTTTTGTTATGTACATCACTAATACTTTGTATGTTATTCCTTAGGTATTTTAAGCTACATGTGGTCATAATAAATTAGATTTTTTTCTATTAATTTTAATAACTAGTATTTTTCCTAGCTTATTTCAAAATGGGAATGGTATTTTTCCTGGTTATAAAGAGATATTTATAAACAATTCAGGTAACACAGGAGGATATAAATATTGTCAAGATAAGCTATAATCCTATCACTTAACTAATACCACTGTTAAACTTTTGGTATATAGACTTCTTGAATTTCAGTCTATCTTTGACGTTGTTGAGCATTTATTTTATCTAATTATGTCATCTGTTCTGGTTCTGTGCTTATTAAGCAATTTTATGATTATAATTTGGCTACAGGAAATGAATATACTCTTCATGTAGAAAGAAGTATTCTGGTTACTTTGATGGGTATATTTCTTGTAGCAAAGAAATTGGCACATTGAAGATTATTTACCTTCACTTTATATGTCAGCTGTGATGAATGTCCTTGTAATTTATCTTTGTACTGTTGACTGATCGTTTCCTTGCCAAACATAATTTTTAGTCATAGAAGCTGCAGTGAATTCTCTCAGGACTCTGAATCATGGTTTATACTCACAGCAAAAGTATAACAAAAATAACGGTAGCGCGGATGTATTCTAGCAGCAGGCATGACCATAAATATGCATTTGGTGGTTTTAGAGAAGAGAATATGATAATAAAAATCAATGGCTATAGTTTTGTTAAGAGAATCTCACTTATTTTCTAATTGTACCTAGAGAATGAACTTTATCAATTTAGGGAGAGCAACATATATATGCTTTATCTTGGTCCTGAGGCATGGTTGCTGGAGGTCAAGTCTATGCAGTTAGCTACAGTGGCCGTGGAAGAATTTTAAACTCCTTGTAGTTATCCAAGTAGAGTAGATTGCATGAAGTATTGGTAATTGAAAAATATGAGTGCCTGTTTTTATTAGCCTGGAACTTGATAGTAATGGCATTAACTGAAAGCAGGACATAAAATATATTTTAGCTTAATATGTAAAATGAACTTCCGCATCACTGAAGAAGAAAAATGTCTCACTGGGAATGAGATTAGGAAACAAATTTGGGAAATACCAATGTACCTTTTTTTAGGAGAAAGGTACCCTCTCCAAAAAGAATGACCTGCCTAGCTAGGAAAATGCATTTTGTTCTAAGTCAGAAGTAATTACTAAGCTGTGGGTCTGTAAGGAGAATTATAATCAGAAACATCTAATTTTTATAACGTAAATATGTATAATATTTAATTGTAGTTGTGAAAATGCATTTTGAAACTTGGAGGGAAAGAAGAGTTGCTTCTATGATTTGGTAACTTAATATCAAAAAATAGATGGTGTGTTGGGTGTCACTAGATCACGGGACTCAGCTACAGTGGGCTACAGAAGGATTTTAAACTCCTTATAGTCATCCAAGTAGAGTAGATTTCATGAAGTATTGGTAATTGAAAAATATGTAGAGCAGCTAAGACTTATTACAGCAACATAATAAACCTACACAGCCTTTCTAAAGCTAGCATAAGGGAAAAAGACAAGGTGGAGTCCAGAGGAACTCCCGTGCAGGCTTCCTTATGCTCTCTCCCTCTCATAAATGTCAAACAGAGCACATTCTCCTAACAGTAAAAATTTGGCAATTTGTGTGCCACATTTCTACCAGAGAAACCCTTTAGAGACTCATTAACCAAGGTTTTTACCATGGTCTAGTCACAGAGGCACCTTTTGCTTAGCACGTACCAAAATCTGGACTCCTAGAAGGAAAGCAGGTGTTCAACATGATCAACCTTTATTTGTACAAACAATCTAGGCACAGTAAACCACTCTTACCAATTAGAGAAAGTTTTCTGTCAGTGTAGGGACCTGCTTACTGGTCAAGTTCCCACATGCCAGCCAAGGGCCAACCTTGAAAGTAGGTCTTCCTGAGGATAGTAGTTTTAGGCCTGCTATGTTAACCCTTTTCTGTGCACTTCGGTTGAATGTATAACAATAGATCAAAATTAGAGCATTCTATAATTGATCACATTCGGACCCTATTTAAGGGAAGAGGTGGGCCAGTTTAGTAAGAGTTTAAATATATGATTCCTGTTGTGTTTGGGGCATACTAAAACATCTCGGGAACCCTTCAGGTTAGGTCAAAGAGAATGACCTAAGCTTATTTGTAAAGGATGTTTAACAAAATCTTAGACACATTAGCTTTTTTTTTTTTTTTTTTTTTTTTTTTTTTTTTTTTTTTTTTTTTTTTTTTTTTTTTTTTTTTTTTTTTTTTTTTTTTTTTTTTTTTTTTTTTTTTTTTTTTTTTTTTTTTTTTTTTTTTTTTTTTTTTTTTTTTTGCTTCCGTTTGTTCTCCTGATACTATTGCAAATAGTTAACTGAGAGAAGTATGTTAATTTTAAAATTTCGGTGTCATTCTTTTCCCACAGTTTATTTGGAAATTGACATTCAAGGAACTATTCTTTAAGAAAGAAGTCCAAGGGGATATTACATTTTTATTGTATGGTTTCTCATCAATTTAATTAGAATACTGGGGGCTAGCTGGTTACCTCAGTTGGTTAGAGCGTGGCCTTGTAACAACAAGGCTGAGGGCTTGGTTGCCTGAACTCGCCAGCTGCCAAGAAAAAAGAAAAAAAGATGGTAAGAATTAGAATACTGAAAGTTAGTTTAAAATAACAGGCCTCTCCATTTGACAGGATTTAAAAACACAGATTGACTGTGGTATCTGGGCATAAATTGATTCAGGTAATAGTATTTTCCCCACTTATCAAAAATCGAAGTAATTGTAATAACCTCTTCTATGTATTTTCCTAGTAAAGTTAAAAATGTTGAAGTATTATACACCAAACTGTTCGTGTTGATTATCTTTTGAGATAGGTTTACATAAGTAATTATTCTGGCATGTTTTAATTAAAAAAATTTTTTTTGCTTAGTGAAAATGTACTACGGTTGAAAAAACTAATTTAGTTAGTTGGTAGGTGAACAATGATTTATGGATACTGTTCTGACACCAATTCTCTGACACCTACTGGGTATCCTGCAATTCAATTTAATTCTGACACAAACTACTTAGAGTTAACACTAACTACCTGGCACAGTTAACCCAACAGGAAGCTCCTCAAGCTCTGGGTGTCCAGAGTTTATTGGGGTCAGGTTACATTATTGGCCTCATCATAAAGTTCAGTCTCAAGCCCCTTCTCCTCTCCATGGAGGTCTCAGGATAGGGCTGAAACTTCCAACCCCCTCATCATATGCTTGGTCTTTGTGGCATGGCCAGCCCTCTCCTGAAACTATCCCGAGTCACCTCCTCAGTATAAACTCAGGTGTGGTCCAAAAGTGGGGGGCCCTTATGAATGACAAAAGACACTCCCATTACTCAGGAAATTCCAGCCTTCTCTGAAGCTCTGTGCCAGGAGCAGGAAACGAAGACCAGATTTATTCTTCATTATACCTCAGATACATTTTTATGTTTTGCCTCTGGTTTTAGTAAGGTTTTTGTTGTGAGGAGCACAAACGATAGATTAAATGAGGGGGTTATAATTTGCAAGGCTACAAGGGATGATTTTACTGGAAACCCACCAAAGGAACTGGCATGTAGCTGTGCCTCTGAGGAATGGAGAACTAGAAAACCATCAGGAAATCATGGCCTCTGGAGAAACCCTCTCTACGTTTCTTGTCTTGGACGTGTGTACTCTGCATTTCTGCTGTATCATCACCTTGCCTCTGATTGATTTGCTCTCTCCTTTGGCTTTCTGTGCCCTTCTCTACCCTACAGCTTCTGCTTACTCCTAGTTTCTGCTTTCTCATGAATCCTTAAAGGTCCAGTTCTAGTTCTTACCTGGTTATGTATACTTAAGACTTGAGTTCTTATGAATTTTCAGCCTGATTGGCTCTTTCCTAGGCTAGTCAGCTGGGCAGTTAGGAATTGAGAGTAGTGGTCTTGCACTCAGAAGACAGAGAAGTGAAGACAGAGAAGTTTCCCTTAGGAGTCAAGGGAGGACAATGGAAAGTATTTCTAAACCATTAAAATGTTTCTCTTTAAAGAGTGCTTTAAAATATTAAGGATGTTAAGCATCAGTCCTTTTCCTAATACCTAAAGGAGAATTCCTAAAATAAAAGGTTGATAAACATCACGACATAAAATTTAATTGAGTTTAACATGTTTAAATGAATGTTTGATTTTGGATATATTTTTAGAAAAGAATTCTGAACTCTGAGACCAAATCAATATATTTGCTTAATATTTTTTTCTTAGTCTTCTAAAGTCTTTAAATTCTTAATTAATTGGATTTAAGTGAAAAACATTTACTCTTTTCTCTGTCCAAATTGGCTAATTATATATTTCTTTTGTTAATGAACCCATCTTTTGCTAACTGATTTGTAAACACACCTTTATCTTTCTGTCTTCAGACATAGGAGCCATAAAATAAGATTCATAAGTGCAGCTACATAAAATGAAATAGTTCATGGCAAAAAGCACTGCATGAAGTCAGAAGAGAAATGAGATATCCGAAAAAATATTTGCAACACATATTAATGGATAAAATGCTTCTAACAAGTAAAGAAAATCAAAAGACCCTAGATGAGCAACAGGCATGAACAGACAGAAAAACAAATGGCATTTAAACATGTGAAAGAATGCTCAAGCTCACTTATAAAGAGAAATGCAAAATCTGCAGAAGGTTAATATTTGAGAACTTTGCTGGAAGGATTGGGAAAACTGACACTTATAGAAAGTTAGAGTGCAAAACAATATGATACTTAGGAAGAGTGCTTTAGAGAAATTTATCAAAATTATAGTTGCCTTTATTGTAAATGGGAGACAAATTGCATATGTAACATTGCAGAATGTTATATAATAGCAAGAGACTGGAAACAACCCAGGGGTCGGTTAATAATGGACTGGATAAACTTGTGCATTCCCACAATGGGATACTAGAATGTTGTAAAAATGGATGAGGAAGCAGTCTATGCAATGAAAGAAAATTTCAAGGATATATTAAGTGACAAAAGTTAGGTGTGTAAAGGTAGTATATATACGAGGTATCTTCAAAAAGTTCATGGAAAGATTCATATCTTTTAATTCTCTTTTTCCATGAACGTTTTGAAGTACCCTCGTATATAACAAGTTTTCTTTTGTAGAAGAAAATGGGTTAAATATACATGCTCACTTATGTTTTAAAAAAATAACATTGAGATTAAAAGTGGTTACCTGCAGGTGGTAGGAGAATGGGGCAGGTATATCCAGGGTATGGAATAAGAATTTTGTATATACAGGGTTTTTTTTGCTAGCAAATTTGATATGTTTGAAAGACTCAGATGTCTTGTTTTTCCTTTTTATTTTAAGTTTGCAATTCAGTGGCATTTCTATATATTTTTTAGATTTTATCCAACTTAACTTTTTATTTGGGGGGGGGGGGGAGGGGGTAGAGAGTAGCCAGTACTGGGAACTGAACCCTTGAGTTTGGTATTAGAAGGCCATGCTCGAACCAACTGAGCCAGCTGGCCAGCTGTATTTTTTAGATTTAGATTTTTGAAATACGTGAATATATTACCTACTATAAAATACACCTTTCATTTTAAAATATTTTATATAATAGTGTATATTTCTAAGGTGTGTTGTGTTCATTGATCTGGCAGTTTTTTTAACACACTGGTATTATTACTGTTGATTTAAACTATGCTTTAATATGAGGTGGTATTTTTTTTAAATAACCATAGCTGTTCTCACTCATTTATTCCCTTTGATTAGCTTTTTATTTAATTTATTTTTTAATTTTATTATTTTATTTTTATTCATTTAAATAATAAATGCCTCGTATGCCACGAATACTGGACAAACAATTATGCATGCAGTAGTTGCTAGGTTTTCTCAGAAAGATCAATAAGTTAAGGAAAATATAATAGTTAAATACGTGCAGGGTATGTAGGAAGGTAATTTAACAGCATAGATGACGTGAAGCCAAATAGGAAGGGAGAGGAGGACTTTGCAACATTTGGGCCCTAGGGGAATTTTATCACCAAAGTTTTGGGGCCAAATAACTGGGCTAACATTGGTAGATCTTCTCTGGAGGACTTGGTATTGTTACAGTGGACTTACCACTATATACATATATCTCCACCAAATAATATATTTAAGGCTTAAATTCCAAATATTAGAGGTTTCAAGGGACCTTAATTTTGTGCAGTGGGTGTTACTGCTAAAATTATTATAATTCTGGGTTAGGAATTATTTTTATCATGAATGCACTCCCTAGAGAAAGTATTGTCCCTTTTTACTCCATGCTAAGTCGCTGACTGTTGTTCATTCTTTTCTCATGGAATCATGATACCTTGGCAGCCTGGAGTAATTTCCAGATTATTTTCAATTTGTAGAAACCTAAAAATCTGTTCAGTGATGTTAAGTGTCTAACGTCAGTTCTGCTTGGGGGTTCCTTTGACCTAGAATGGTCCCTCTGGCATTAAACCAAATATAGCTATCTCACGGGATCAGTATATCTTATAGTAATTTTAGTGACTGATCTACAGTTGGTAATTTGATACTTTTGGATCCATTATTTTCCATGTTAAGAGACTACATGTCGGGCCGGCCCATGGCTCACTTGGGAGAGCGTGGTGCTGACAACACCAAATCAAGGGTTCAGATCCCCTTACCGGCCTTTTTTTTTTTTTTTTTTTTTTTTTTAAAGGGACTACACGTCTGTCAGTCCCTGGGATCGAACAATTGGTATATCATATTATATAAACATTGCACCCTGGGCATGAAATTAAATTGCTGTAATGTAGGGTATAGACATCCCCACTTTCAGTACATCGTATGAGTATATGAACCTCTTAAAACCAATGAGTTTCTTCCATAGTCATGGAATTCAAAGGTATATTTTAGAATTTTGAGGCATCCACTAAACATTAACACTTGGGGCCAGGGTTAGGTTGGGATAATGTGGTCTGTCATTTTGCATTGGTATGGTTTTCTACACTCCATGATTGATTGTTAGCCTGATAGTGATTTGGTTGCTGCTGCCAATATATAAATTCCAAAAGGACAAGGGTTTGTGTCCTTGTTGACAAAGGATTTTTGTCCTTGTAAAATGCAGTGGTTCCAACTCTTAACAACTGTACCTGACACATAGTAGGTGCCCAGTAAATGTTGAATAAAAATTAATAATGGATTTCTTCCCATGTATATAATACCATATGTATCATCTCCTAAATGCAAACAATTTGTTACACATTCATTTATATTTTTATGTATCCTGTGTGTTACTTTTTGAGTACTTGCAGTAGTAAATCTGTATGATAAATTTATGATTAGAGTATGCACATTAAAAAATTTTGATTTATTAGATTGCCCTTTGAAAATGTTCCAGTTTTACTGTCACTCACAGATTATGTTTTTTCAAAAACAGTAATACATGAAAATGATAAATAGTATAAAATTCAATTTGTACTAAAGTTGATCTAGTTAAAAGTCTCCTTTCCACCCCCAGTTTCCTAGTCCTTAGTCTTTCTTCCTCCTTCCCAGATAGAAGTACTATTATTAAATTCACATATAACCTTCCAGGGATAGTCTCTGCATAAGACAATAGTCTTGTTATAAAGTCAGGATATTTGTAGAAAAAGTAGCTTGATAACTGAATAATAAGTCTGTAGACCCATTTTTGATGGTGATATATAAGCAAATAACCAAATAAAAACTTGATGACAAGAATTCAGGAGCAAATTCATGACTAATACACAAGTAAGTATTGTTCATACCAACCATGCAAGGATGGTTTGATTTTAGGAAACCTGTGAATATAGCATACCCATATTAGTAAGTCAAAGGAAGAAAATAGCACATGAGCAGCTCTACAGATTGAAGTTTGTAGTACTTTTATTATTTAATTATTTTCAAATCATTGTTCCATTTGGATCTCATTTTTATGTCAGCAGCCATATACTGATTTCACATTTGATTTTAAGTGGCTAACCTGTTGTTCGAATACTGTTTATTAAAAACCCATCTTTTTTTAAAAAAATTATATTATTTTTTTTACATTCTAAGATGTTGCAGGGCTGTTGGGGGGGAAAGAGCAAAGGGAAGGAAAATAGTGTGGGAGGAGGAGGAAGGAGCGCGGCATACAGTCAAGGACTGTGACACCCACCTCATTCCAACAGGGGTGACCAAGGGGCTTCCAACAGTGGCTTGGTCATTGCTGGGCTGGATGCAGATGAAAAATCCATCTTTTGAACACTCATTTAAAATTATATCTATCAAATACTAAATTCTCATTTATTTGGGCCTACTTCTGGATTCACTGATTTGTGTCATTAACTGTATTTTCCTGTGACTATGTAATTATTTTGGTTATACGAGTATTATAAATGTTACTATTTGTTATGCCCATTTGCTGCCTGTCACATTTAGATTCATTTATGTGACGCTATTCCATATACTCTAAATTTTTTGGTTCTATTTTAATAATACTTGAGTCAATGACTATTCATCTTCATAGCTCTTGATTTCCCTCCTTCAACAGTTTAGTAGTTTCCATCTTGAATGTTTTTATCATTCTATTCTGTGTCTATTCTCCTTGGGATTTTTGTTTTTCCCTACTGCTATTATATAGATATATTTCTTCCAGCTGTCTCATAAAGGTGTCACATGCCGTATATAAATATGTGGACTTCTGCAACAGAAAAACTTAAATGTTAAAATTAATTTGCCAGGGGATTTTAATCAGAGTGCATGTAGCATAATAGAACTATACGAGAAACAGTACTAGATGATATCTCATGATCTTAAGCTTTCTTAATGAGGCCATTAAAAGCTTATGAAAAAATATAGCAATGGAATATGCCTATACTATATGTGCTAAGAAAAAAAAATCATAGACTCAAACAAAAAAAAGCATAATAGAACTATACGAGAAACAGTACTAGATGATATCTCATGATCTTAAGCTTTCTTACATGCCTGTGGCACATTGCTTGTGTTCTTGGTTAAGTGATAAATAATTTTATGGGATGTGTCATAGCCATCATAATAGAGCCCTTTGCCTTGCCGTGTGTCTTTGCATGGACCCTTTTTTATACAGAAGTCATTCAATTTTATGTTCTTAATAGCATCAATTTTAGCATCTAACATGTGATTCTGGACTGTGCATCAGAATACTTGGCTTTTAGTTTGAAATGAAAATTCATGGATACTATAATTTATGTAACATAATTTATTTAACAGTTCACTTTAGACTGTCCCTTTCACAAATAATAGTGCAGTGAAAACTTTCGCATCCTTGTGTGAGTATTTCTGTAAGATTTCTATATGATGGCATCCTTGGAAAAGCTGGTAAAAATGTGAACAGTTTTTATTTATTAAAGTTCCTCCCAATTGCCCTTACAAAAATGTTTTCATTTATACTGTAGTGCTTAAGTAATTTTCTTCAAAATATACAAGAGTCGGGACTATTTAACCTGTATTTTAGCACTATATCACAGAACAGGTTTTCCGAAATTTTCCTTGCACACCAGAGGTCTCACAAGGATATTATAAACTTGATTCAATTTGCGTTATTGAATTTATAATAAATCTAAATTTTAGCACATAGAAAGATCAAAGTGTTTGTTAAATTATTTATAGGGTAAAACTTGGGGAGTCTTGGTTGACATCATTCTCTTTGTTATTTTTTTTAAATAAAGATTTTGTTTCATAACAGTTTTTGATTTACAGAAAAGTTACAAAGATAATACAGAGAGTTTCCATATATGCCCCACACCCAGTTACCCTTTTTTTAAACATCTTACATCAGTATAGTACATTTGTCCCATTCTTCCTTTCCCCGGCCCTTGGTAACCTCTATTTTACTTTCAGTCTCTATGAATTTGCCTTTTCTAGATACCTCATATAATTGGATTCATATGGTATTTGTCCTTTTGTGTTTGGCTTATTTCACTTAGCATAATGTCCTTAAGGTTCATACATGTTATAGCTTATGTCAGAACTTCATTCTTTTTTGTGGTTGAATAATATTTTGTTCTATGTATATGCCACATTTTGTTTACATACCACATTTTGTTTTTCTGCTATATAATGGATAATGCTGCTCTAGAACATGCATGTAATGCTTTTGTTAATTGTTTCCACATTTAATTAAGCTAATTAACTTGGTCATGGTAAACTGTATATTAAAGAATTTTTTAACGTTTGCAATAGAAATTTTGCAGTTGATTTTGAAGTATTAAGATATAACTTTGATCCACTGGAATTATGTCAGCCATATCAATATTAACACTGGCTGTCCAAAAATTGCCAAAAATGTTCTGTTATTATAGATGTGATATCTTTGGCATCACTGCCTATTCTTTTCCTCCTTGATTAAAATTAAACAGTCACACTGAGTAAAATAGTTTCATGTGATTTTAAAATGTGTTTTTCTTCTAGCTATTATTTTTAATGTAATATGTTGTGTAAAATTGATATTCACTCCCTGAACATTTATTGTTTTGTTTCCTTTTTTCCTCACTATTCTCTCCATATTCTTGGAGGGCCTTTAGTCAGTTTCTTTAGGGAGGAATAAGTTCAGATCTATATCTATCACTCAGGATTGCAAAGAATCATTTTCTTTTTCCCTAGTATATTATATATAAAAAAATTATAAAAGGCATAGCTATTTTCAAAAATTTGAAAAAAAGCATAGCACAATAATAAAAGCATATGCAGAACCACTCAGGTTATTGCTATGTTTCTTTCGTGTGTATTGATAACGTTTTTAGGTGGCTCTTAACAGGAACATTTTCCTTCCTTAGATATGAATGCATAGAACTCTCTCATTTGGACTGTGATTGTTTTAGAATATTTCCTTACTTTTTAAACATTAAGATTATTTTTATTTATCTATTTATTTAACAGATGAATTTAGATATTTATTGAACACATTCTATATGGTAAACAATAGGTGCTTGGGATATGTGTCAGTGAACAAAAAAGATCCCACATGGACCTTATATTCTTTTTTAATGTTTAGATAGAAAATTATTTTCTCAACATACAAATGAAGGAAAACATTACAAATTGAATTTAGTCATTTGATAAGAAATAAATTTAACACGCAAAGATTAACATCCTTAATGCATAAAGAGCTCTAAAGATGAATTAGAAAAATCTGAACACAAATTTTGTGGACATGAACAGACAAGTCATAGACCCCAAAGAAACACACGTGACTAATAAATGCATTCTAAGATGTTCTTGCAGGCAGGGTCAGGGCAGCCACTGGCCCCTGCCTCAGGACCCTGGAGGTGCTGCTTTGCAGGTGGGGGTGGGGTGAGGATTATTTTTAAATTTTTATAACATTTGAACATAATGCAATTAACATAACTTATGGAAATATTTTTATGTACGTATTTCCCTGATAGTTTCTTTTTATTATAAACTGAACTTGTTAGAGACCTGATTTAGTTTTGGTTTTTTATTGCCTGTTTTGTGACACAGTCAAGTGTGAAGTAATCAGACCCATGTTAAGCAGATATGATCATATGTTCATATATCTCTTCACACTTCATTCATTCTCCCCTCTGATATACATAAGCCTCCAGTGCCCTGCTGTTGTCCACCATTCTTTGCCTTCTGGTTTCAGCTCTATGCCAGGACATGGCTCTGTTCATTTCTCTTTCACTGAATGATTTAATGATTTTTAATGACTTCCAGATTGTTCTACCCTTTTAATCTGCTTTTCCAGCATTTTTCTGCCAAATACAACTACGTTCCTTTTCATTTAAATACCTCTTAATCATTTCTCTTATTCTATTCTAGACAGCATTTCCTTTTATACAGTATTCTTTTTTTAATCAGTCTTTTGATAGCAATAGTTAACATTAACTGAGCTCACATTAAGCATTACACACTGTTCTATATGTGCGTTAACTCAGTTTGTATGCTTAGGAAGTACTAATATCCCTTATTTTTTCAGTAACATTGCCTCTGACTATCACAGAGTGAAGACACTTTCTCATTATCTTTATCCATGATGCTTCAGTTGGAGGTAAAGTGAGGTCCTTTTCAGTATCTTCTCGGAAGATCAGCAAAGGAGATACAGTCAGAAAAGTTTATAGCATAGGTATGTTAGGATCGACTGCATTGCCTCTATAATAGGATACCTGGATGTGAAGTTTATCTCCACATCTGGTTTTCAAACCTGGCAGGAACAATGAACACCTACAGAAGTTACCTTTCAAACAGCGATTTCTTCCCAAGGTTGGCTAAAGGATAGCCAAACCTGCAAATTATTCTAAATGATTCTGATTGATGTAATCACCTCGCTAACTCTTAATGTTAACTTTTGTTTTTATTACATTTCAAAGACAGGTCATCAAACCAGTAGAAGTTTTGAATTGACCAAGAATGGCCAGCCAGTAAATTGTAGACTCCCTTTTTGAACCCATGTTTTGTGGTACAAGAGCCTATCTACAGTGTCATCTTTGGACTTTCCCAGATACCCTATACCTTTCTGGTATTTCCTGTCATGATGAATCTGTCCTAACCTTGTTAAACATGTTTTTACAACTCAACCACACTCCATGGAAGAAGCCCTTTAACTTAAGACTTGTTCCAAAGTACTCCATTAGCATCCCAAGTAGAGGATTGCCTTTTGATTCCTTTATTTGGCTACCAGGACAGAGAGATTCCTGGGAGGCAGCCTGTCATCAAGTCAACTATTTTGCCCCAGATATTTCTTGCCAGGTTCAGTCCCCTCTACCTTCAGATCTGAACCTCCATTTGACTTCCCAGCTTGTCTACTAAGGATTGCTGAGTTGTGTCAGGTGAGGTATTCCATCCCATAGTCTGGAATGTTGTTAAGAAGAGGGCTCTCTTACTGTAAGAGGAGAAAGTTGTATTTACTTAAGCTACAGGAAAAGTTATAAACTATAATGCATTGTGCAATTGTCTGATTTTAAAGCAACTCTGTTAATAATATAGCTTTATTGTTCCAAAACTGAACATCTTCCTCATGTCCACATTCCTATATATCATTATCTACTGTGGGCCTTGAAGCTAGTATCTTCCCTTCATCCTCTAATGAGTTAATTATTGGTATTAATACGATGTACATTGTACAGATATGCATGAATTGGAGAGAAAATAATTTTATTTTATTTTATATATATATATTTTTTGTCCTTTTTGAGACCGGCCGCACCGTGCTCAGCCAGTGAGCGCACCGGCCATCCCCATATAGGATCCGAACCCGTGGCGGGAGCGCTGCTGTGCTCCCAGCGCCGCACTCTCCCGAGTGCGCCACGGGCTCGGCCCTAAGAGAGAAAATAATTTTATTTTATTTTATATATATATATTTTTTGTCCTTTTTGAGACCGGCCGCACCGTGCTCAGCCAGTGAGCGCACCGGCCATCCCCATATAGGATCCGAACCCGTGGCGGGAGCGCTGCTGTGCTCCCAGCGCCGCACTCTCCCGAGTGCGCCACGGGCTCGGCCCTAAGAGAGAAAATAATTTTAACAAGATCAGAATGCTTTTGAGTTAGTTTGAACCTGAAGGCTCAATTCATGGCATTTTATAGTCAAAGGAAAGCTTTGAATTGTTAGAATATGATTATCATATGTTGAAGGAAAAGAAGTATGGATAACCTTTACACACATGAAAATTTCCCAATATTTGCCTATAAAAGTGTATATACTTACATACTGACCTACTAATACAGTGATCCAGGTGATTTAGGGAGCCCTTTGTAGGTTTCCCCATTTATCTTTAGCCTTGTACCACATCACTGGTAATCTCTCATTTTCACAGTGCCTGTGAAAATAAGTTAGTGTGTCCAGGGAGTCACTTTGTTTCACCTTGGACCTTGAGCAATGCCAAATATCAGGGATTATAATCACTTTTACCCTGCCGTTGGGTACCTAATGTCCCCAAAAACCAAACCTTAAGGTAGCTTTAGGCAGAATCTGAGAGTTGTCTTCAGGTATAGGGGGCAGGGCAGTATGACAAGAGCTCATTTGGCATTTGACTTTCTCATGGGGGGCAATCTGCCGCATCTTTGGAAGACCTGCTGCATCTTCAGAGAATTGATCCAAGTCCCTTGGGGCCACCGCTACCACCAGAGCTATTCTGGGTTTGGCAGTACCCTTCCAGAGCCTCAAGGTAAGTAAGGGGTGTGTAATTTGAGAGGGGGAATACTCGCCCATATTCTATAGATTATTAGAGCTCAATAAATGGTTTACCTGATGAGGAAAAAAAAAAAAAAATCATAGACTCAAACAAACAAAAAAAATTGCTGGCAGAAAATATACCAAACGGCCCACCAATTTTTAGGTGTGATCACTGGGGTTGGGTGTGGGTGGCTTGTCCAGGCTTCCCCAGGCCAGATTGACAACTCAAGCAAGCTGCATGAACCCTTCTAGTACTTTTGTTTTTAAAGTTTAAGGAGTTTTAGTGTCTTGGCTTCTCATCTATTAAATAACAAAAGGGAAATGGGGTATAGGAGTTGGTCAACATCTTCTGTTATATAGGTGCTGATGTTATTAGGTACTGTGTTTTGTGTTTTGTGGTTTTGGCAGCTGACTGGTGTTAACCTTGGTGTCATAACACCGTGATCTAACCAACTGAGCTAACCTGGCTAGCCCCTGGTGTTGATGTTATTAGGAATTCTATTTAAAAGTTTTGGGGTAGGGGAGATAGCTAAGAGTGGGACCCTGAGGGTTTGGGACAAGAGGGAAGGAGAGGAAGGGTGGTGGATCCATCTGGAATCTGTTTCAAAGAAGGAAAAACTGCACAGTGTTTTGAAGAAACTGAGCATCAGTCCAAGAAGAAATGTGATGTCAGCAGCCATCTTTGCATCGCCCCGAACCCTGTCCCCCATCTCATTGACAAGGCGTAGCCCTACCTTTACCTCACTAATGCTGGTTCTGTGTATTTTGAGGGTTAGCGATTGTGCTCTGGATGTGTTCAAACACTGGGCAAGGGACCACTTCATTTAGGCTGCCAGAGCAGTATGGAAGGGGTGGTTTCCTGTGGTATGGGGATGTGGTATCAGGGTGATGGGGAGCAGCAGAGGTGGTGTTAGGGGCAGCCCAGAGGGAAGGGTGCAGCATATCCTTCAAAATCAAGCGACACATCTTTGTATTACCCAGCCGTATCTAGCAGCCACTGTGGTTATTAACAGTGACTTAAAAAAAATTACTCCTTTGCAGCTTCCCTGTTTAACTTCCAACCTGCTCAGTATGTTGAAAATTGAGTTTGAGGAACATTATATAGAAGGCCCAACTTGCAATGCCTTTATTATTATGTCTATGCTTCCTCTTTGCCCTGGCTTCTAGTGACTTATTGAGGTTGATGGGCTAGCCTGTGTCCTGTTAGTGTTTCCTGAGTACTTGCTATTATGTTCGGTTTGGGGGGTTAATGGTAGAGGGGCAGGGGGCTAAAATGGGGAATCTGAGGCTATTAATATCCTAAAGACTTCCTTGTGGATTTCACATGCCCCAAAGTATCTTCCTGTTTGGTAAGTTCAGGACATTTAAGCAACAAATATAACTGCAAACATTAGAATCTTCTTCAGCAACTGGACCATAAGCACTTATGTTCCATGTTTTACACTTAAGGATATGGTTAAAAAGTTTACTAAGAAGTTTCACTGATCATGGAACTATATTCACCTGATGCCAGAAAGCAATGTACTTAAAAGAAGATGAGAATGCCTGGACAAGATGATAGGAACCAACACCCAACATTTGTCCCCCAGGGAATAGTACACCATATAGGCAAGGCCCTTGGTCACCTATATGTATTAGTGAAATGTCATGTGTTCCTTGGGATGGGAACTAAAAGGGGTATCTTTGGCTTAGCTGTGCTTTTCACTGGTTTCTGCTTGGCAACACCAGAAGGCTTCCCATGCCTGTGCTGTTGTCCTGCACTCCTCATGTTCATCTTGGGCACTTGTTGCATACTGCTTTTTAACTAAGTGCCATAGCATGGTGTTAGGTGGTCTTTGATGGGACTCCAAAATAAAAGATTTAAGAAGTTCCATACCTTGTGTTAGGAGCAGAGCGTGTGGTAAAGGATGTAGTGAGATGGTTTTGAGCTAGAAAGATGGTTGTGGGCATCAACCTCAAGAATGTCCGTAAAAGGTTTGCAATGAAGAGAAGAAAGAATAACCCTGCTTTCATTGCGGGAGCAGGAATGATCCTGATGGTAGTACGCTGTGGTACACGTAGCTAACTGAGCCTTGTGATGGCCCACAAACATTGAGAAAGGTAATCCTGATCACTGCTAGCTGCAATGGCCAGTGCACCTTGTATTCAGTACCCTATATTGAGTTTTCTGTTCTTTTGAGTGGACGAAGTTCTTATAATGTGCTTAGTTTTTAAGGGCCCTGAAAGCTTCCTTTGCACTTACTAGCTCAAATTCCAACATCAACCACATGTTAAAAGCAATCCAGAAAAGAGCAATTTGGTTTATTTTAAGCTTTAAAGGTAACATACTGGCACAGGTTGGAATAAAACTGGCTCTGAATCTTCAAGTTTAGACCCCAGCACACACGGTGACATTTTAAAGTGAAAAAACATTGGGTTTTATGCATGGGAGAACTATAAACCGGGCACGCTTTTCACAAGAGGGGAGGAATAAATACTTTTTTTTCCTGTGTCCTTGAAGTATGGGTGGGTTTCATGGATACACTTCCCAGCTTGGCTGTTTCAGTGACGCAAAGGAGCCCCGTATTGCAGCTCAGATGTTTCGCCGCTGGAAGTTAAGGTTAGTTCACCTTCATTGATCTTTTCCTACCTTGAATTTAAGCATAATCTAGAAACACGTAGGTCTCCATATGGTCTGTCATAGATTCTATCCATAGAAAGGGGCTTTATAGCAACTATATATAGCTGATATATATAGCTGATATATAGCTATATATAGCTGATATATATATCAGCCTATTGTGATAGTGCTTCCGATCACATCAGCTACTGAAGAAATCAGAAACCTAATTACAGCATTTAATAAAGTGTCACCTAAGTTAAACGTGGTGGCAAAACTTATGATGGGAGTTTACCATCACTATCAATAGTAAGCAACACTGGTAAATCCCAAAAAGATGGTGGGGCTCTTAATTATGTTAGTGCCTATCTTCAAAGAATTTGTTATTTGAATAGGTTCTGATAGAATTTTGTCTGGCACCTTAATGCTGCTGCTTTTTGGGAGCCATATGTTTGCAGTAGAATCCCCACCCATTAGTGAGATGATAGCTCGAAGGACGATCTTCCCGCAAGTGAATAAGAAGCTGTTCAGTGCTAGCATTTGTTGCCGCAGCCAAATGGGTTCTGCACCATTCCTTAGTTAGGCTGGGTTATTTATTCCCTGTTAATAACCACTATCATGTTAAGTGACCTAGTGATATTAATAATTACATAATATTTTAAAGCATTCTGACCTAGGACAGAGTCCTAAAGGTAGGGTTTAGCAGAGCAAAACTTAGCAGTTTTTTAAAAATATAAATTCCTTTAGAGTATTTTGGCTTCATGGAAGGGTATTAATGCCATGACCCTTTTCTAGTCACTGTCCATCTGCCCCTCTGTGGTGGTGTATACTGTACACACTGCTATGTTCGTACATTGCCAGCAGCCACTGCTGGGAAATTACTGTCCTGAGTAAGAACATTTTACAAATGGTGTTATTTTCTAGTTTCATTTTTTTCATATCTGATTTAATGCCCAATTGGCAGCTAAACTCAGCAAATGGAGAATTCTGGCTTGAATATGATTGCAATGAATTTCCAATTTTGGTTTTTCTGTGAACAAAATGGGAGGCAATGGGAATCTTTTCATATGTAATTGTATGGCCTCCTATGGAAATATCAGGTGCAGAGCTGTTCTGAAGTTTAGATATAGTAAAATTTTAGTAGTGAAATTCTGCTACTAGTTAGGAAAAACGGGATCTTAAGGGCTTTAATTCTAGGGGATACACGCTCATGCTTGTATATGAAATAGACCAATCATGCTGTCTTTTTAGGTGCAAAAACATTACCAAAGCATCTACTATCTAGTAGGAATATTTATCTCCATCTTGTTCAAATAGGTTCTCAGTCCGATAAATTTGCCTAATAAGGTTAAAGCTTTGGCATCTGTTTTTGAAATGATGAGCCACTAATGTGGAAATACTGTAGTCCCTAATGTAGCTTTTTGATATCTATTATCAATTTTCTGTGGGACATTTGGTCTGGCAATTGGACAAATTGAAGGTATATGGACACCTCAAACCTGGATACCTATAATTTGCCAAATTTGTGTGACTGCATTAACTAACTCATGTTAACTAATGTCATAAACCTAAAACTTCAGCCACCTACCTTTTATTTGTAGATGCCAATTTACAGGCTTACAAATCAGTACAGATATATGGAGTGCCTTCATTATCCGCTCTTCATTGCCTCTAGAGAGGATATTATGTGCAAATTTCTTGTATTTTCCAATTGCTTTTCATTAGGGTTCCTCAGTTCTTCCCAGCCAATATTAAAAGCTTTTTATGGAAACTTAATTTCAATGGATTGTGTTTCCATAGGTTTAGGTATCTATGTACTTTTTGGGGGGAGATGGAGGGAACTTACTTTCCTCTGGATTTTTGGCAACATTAAATAGGTGCTATATTTTGCGCAAAACCACTACTGTAAGTTTGTTAGTACTTCATATGTCCTCACGGTGTCACCATTTATAAACAGATGAATTTATTAATAAAAATTTCTCCCTAGTATCGCACTATTGGCAGCAATAAATAATAAAGGCACATATTTAAGTTTTAAAGAATACACTCTAATAGGATTTTGAGGCCCAGTTTGCTTCCATTGTTTGAGGTATTAGGAGGGCTATTTATTTGTACCTGTGGTGTCTTCCCCATGCATTTATCATGCACCTTTACATTTTGTGAATTTTTGTGGGCAATAATCAACGATAATGGGAATTCACTAGTACTTGATTTGTTCATAGTTTGTGTTAGTGGCATTGGTTGCATGTTTCCCCTTAGAGGTTATTACTCAGGTAGCATCCTAATTTGCTGCTTTGGTGCTAGTAAGCCAACATTAATAGTGTAGGATTCTTGAGGGCTTTTTGATTCTCAGCTATTGTAGTAGGTTTAATGTATACATTGTTGCTAGTATGATTTTCTTGTTTATAGCTCACTATTGGTTATTCGATATGTAAAGTAGGCTTGCTATTGTATATTATTAACAGTAAAAGTGGATTTTTCACCATAACTCCAAAGGAACCATCCAGATTTGGGTAGTCTAGTGGACTGAAAGGAAACATTGTTAGGGAACCTTTTGCAGTTTACCCAAAAGACATTTAGAAATGTTAGGTTTATCATTTCCACCAGAAATTTGGTCATGGGAAGATACCATTAACAATTTGATCACATTACCATACAGCTAAAGATGCCTTTGGCTTCAGGTTGTTTATTATAACATTTCCCACTGAAGTGACTGGCATTTTAAATAGGTCGGTGTAATTACAGTGTAATTAATATACATATTGCTGGGGCTATTTTCCTGTACAGTAGTCTTCCCTTACCTGTAGGGGATACCTTCCAAGACCCCCAATGGATACCCGAAACCACTGACAGTAGTGAGCCCTATATATATATACTGTTTTTCCTATACATACATACCTATGATAAAATTTGAGGTGCAACACAAAACTAGCATAAATTTCATTTTCCTTCACAATTTCACAAATAGAAGATTAGTTCTTACCGCAGATTTTTAGCAACCTCCATGTATGATTTCTTATTAAGTCAAGGACTTTGACCTTTTCAATTAAATGAGGCTTCTCTTTGGCATATCCGAATTTCCAGGAACACTACTCTTGCGTTTTGGGGCCATTATTAAGTAAAATAAGGGTTACTTGAACACAGGCATTGTGATATCCTGACAATCATTCTGATAACCTAGCCGGCCACGAAGTGACTAAAGGTGGGTGGCTACAGTGTGGATCTGCTGGACGGAGTTCCCATCCTGAGCTGCACACATCTGGGAGTGTGAGATTTTTGTCAGCCACACAGAATAGCACACAATTTAAAACAGGAATTGTTTATATTTGGAGTTATCCTTTTTGGATTGTGGTTGTCCGAGGGTAACTGACACCACGGGAAGCGAAAGCACATGTAAGGGATGCCTACTGTAATTTTAGGCTTCTCCACATTTTTGGTCTTTTGACGCGGGAGGGTGGGGGAGTAGGAGGGGGCTCGTAACGTCCAGAAGTATTCTTGGTGTCACCGCCTTGTGGGTGCAGTTATTTTTTGGTAGAAAAGCTGTAGTACCGCGTTAGTCCGTACGTGTCGCCCTTCACAAATGCTTGAGGCACTGCTTGCATTAACAGTTTGGTTGTGATAGAGGGAGTGCTTGCATTAACAGTTTGGTTGTGATAGAGGGAGTGCTAATACGGTAACCTGATCACCGTGCTAATGTGCCAAACGTGTTTGAGGCTTTCCACGGGCCTTGACTTATTTTTTGAATTTGTCTCGTTGCAGGTACTGGTTTGTAGAGTTTGGCATAAGTATTTAATGTTGTGTTGTAAACTATGTTGATATACAGTTTATTGTTTAACTCAATACTCCTATTAGCTGCATGCTTCTGCATTATTGTTACCAGCAAATTAAATATATACTCATTTATTTTCATAAGATACCAAAGTTAGTGTGTTTTTCCTGAACCAGTGGACCTCATTGCTTCACACATGAAAAATGTCTGAGGGACTGTATTTAAAGGTTTAATGTATTATTGTTCCAAAATTCCCAAGTATTGTTATTTCACATACTTTTAGTATTGTACTTTTGCTGCAGTGAGTTTAGCTGATTTGTGTTAAATGTAACATTACCCCAATAATGACATGGCCTATGATAAGTCGTGTTGGTTACCAGAAATCATATCAATGTATTATTATTAAAGTTGTGCTCTGGTTCCCCCCTCCCCCTTTTTTAATGATTATCTATGGTACACAAGTATGATGCAGTAAAGAGAGATGGTTTAGTTTTGCTAGTTTTCTGTAGCAACCCCTATTGTATACTTCACAGTATTTTCAGCCTCATCTTTTGGTTTCAAAAAAAATTTTTTTTGTTCATGGCAAAACTTGTTTAGGTAGTGTACTTTAGTGTTGTCACCTGGGTTGTTCAGCATATTATAGTGCTTTACATGCATATCTGTTCATTGTTTATTTTTAATTCAATGTTGCTATGAAAGGGCGCATTCTTACAACATTAACCGTTTAAGCTTTTGCCACTCCAGTTGGCTATCTAGAATTTTGTCTGTTAGTAAAATATTAGCTACCAAGAGTTGCTAACCATGGGTTGAATGGTTCTTTAGATACTGTTAACTTGCCGTATTTTGAACCATAGGCCCGTGATTTGTCATACTTCTAATGTTGACTTAACCACGAGCAAAAGATGTGTTTCAGGATTTTGTCATGGTTAGCAGCCATTGCTTTTGTTTTGCTGTCATCTATTGAACAATATTAATATAAACCAGAGTCACCAAGGATACTCAAATATATCTTGGTAGGTCTTGGGGTTTTTCCGCCATTAAGAAAATTTTGAGGGCCAGCCCGTGGCTCACTTGGGAGAGTGTGGTGTTGATAACACCAAGACCAAGGGTTTGGATCCCTATATAGGGATGGCTGGTTAGCTCACTTGGGAGAGCCTGGTGCTGACAACACCAAGTCAAGGGTTAAGATCCCCTTACCGGTCATCTTTAAAAAAAAAAAAGAAAAGAAAATTTTGTCTCCCACTGCTTTATGGTGGTAGTGAAGTATTGTTATATTTTCAAATCTGTTACTCAGAAATATGTTGTACAGTTGCCTCAACAAGCCCTATGTATGGTAGGTGTTGTTTTGCTAAGATTTCTCACCACCTGTGATTGGATGTAGGAGTATGTTTCCTTTGGGTTTGAGTCTCATTAGTGACTCATCTTTGCAGTCTTTGCTCTGCTACTCCTTTATTAGATTATTGTTTAGCCCAATAGTATTATGTGATCTTTTGACTTCAGGATGTCAATGGAAAACTTACATCTCCTAGTGGAAGAAAATGTTTCATTTATTTATTTATTTATTTTTAAATTTTATTTTGTCGATATACAATGAGGTTGATTATTG